>NC_034590.1:156770739-156790320 GCF_900095145.1 Mus pahari | reverse complement strand
TGCAGTCAACAACTCCAGAAAGGAGTAATTCAATTAGTGCATTGTGGAGCTCTACAATACCTCTAAGCAGATGTTCCCTATCTTTGGGAACTGGAGCTAGGTTTCAAATACCTGTATGACTTAGATAACACCACTACATTACATCATTTGTCAAAGTGCTTACATATGCTTCTCTGACTTCAAGGAAAAGATGAGGAAACAAACCTAGGCTAACCTCTTAGGTTCTTATCAACATAAACAAGTATAGTATTTTAGGCTGCAGTAATTCAGTTACATTTTCTAAATTATATTTATAACAAAATGTACCCTAGTACTCAAAAGGCAAGATCTCAAGTATGAGACCAGGCTGGGCTACAATGTAAGATCCTGTCTCAAGCAAACAAACAAAGCCAGAGGAAACTGATGCTATGCAGTGCTATAGCTTGGACCTGAGGCTTTCAATATCCCTGGCATGCACACTACCACTGAGCCACACTCCCAGGCCTCTTACTGTTTGCTGTTCTTGCCACAGTGTATGTAGCCATGCATTCCATACGGCAATGATGGCGGTGTCAAGATGGGGGTGTATTCACAGGAGGACAACCAGAACGCTGATAACAAAATATGGCTATGAAAAGGACAGAAATCATGGTTGGTATCTTCCAAAGGAACAACAGAATTGGAAATAGCCCACATGGGTAGCACGTGGATAAAGCAACCTTACAGCTCTCAACACATAAACAGACTTGTCATTCAGAATCCAGAAAGATCAGTCTCAGGACCCTCCACCCCTCATCCTCCTAGCAAAGTATAGGAATCTCAAAAACAGTATATATTTGCGTACAGCATAGACACATCCTCCCAAATAATTATGTCTCGATTATGTAACACCTATTAAATTGCAGCTGTTATTCATATAATTGCTGTGCAGTATTGTTTATGGAATAATACCCCAAAAAAAAAGTCTACTCAGTACTCATCACAGGCCTAACTACATTTTCTGCTTCCAAACTGGCTGACTCTGCACGTGTAAAACCAAGGATGTAGGGGATGGGAGACAACTGGTTATGAACAATTATTCCATATTACTACAAAACACTGTCAGGAACAAAGAGTGAACCAAAGTTTGACTCCTTGAAAGAAATCTAATACACCAAACAAAGGAAAGAAAAGAAACCTCATGGCGGCACTTCTCCCACGTGGGTAGAGATCAAACACAGATCAGATGACTCCCTGACAAAAACCAATCATAAAGAGGACATGTGACATACTGTCCTCTGGTGTTCTTTCCAATACTGAAATTCCACAGTTCTGTAGATACACTGATTTTTTTTTTCTCATGAGCTAACCCTGAAATAAAAGTAATAAAGCTAATTCTCATAAGGTGTGATGCTGTGAAAGCCCTCAGCGTCTGAGCTGTTAACTAAAGCATTTATAATAAATACAGCGTGGGAAGAAATTCTGTGGCCTCCCTGTATTAGGATCATTTCTTACATTCCAGATTTTCTTTATTTAAAAGAATGGTTGTGGGCTGGAGAGGTGGCTCAGCAGTTGACAGCACTGGCTACTCTTCCAGAGGTCCTGAGTTCAATTCCCAGCAAGCACATGGAGGCTCACAGCCATATATAGGGGGATCTGCTGTCCTCTTCTGGCATGCAGCAGAGCACTCAGACATGAAATAGATAAACAAACAGAAAGATTTGTTCTATCTTCTGAAAATCAGTGAGTGAGAAGTCAATTTCCAGAAGAGTGAGTTTTTTTGTTTTGTTTTTTTTTTAAATTCCCCACTAAAGCTGGGTGTGGTTGCGCAGGCCTTTAATCCCAGCACCCGGGAGGCAGAGGCAGGTGGATTTCTGAGTTCGAGGTCAGCCTGGTCTACAGAGTGAGTTCCAGGACAGCCAGGGCTACACAGAGAAACCCTGTCTCGAAAAGCCAAAATAAATAAATAAATATCCTCCACTAAGTTAGACAGTGGGTTCTTATAGCTTATAAGTAAGTGTTAAGTCAATATTTGTGTTTTAAAACTACAGAGTAATACTTAAAAACAACAATAACTAGTTCTTACTATCCTTGGTTTGGGTCTTACTTTCTAAGCACTCTATTTCTAAAAGTAGTATGTAACTCTGGATACAGAGGAGTAGGACTTTATTTTGTAACTTCTACCTCCTGTCTTCCATCATGACAGAAATTAGGAGCTATTAGGAGGACTTAGTTCAATGCAGAGCACGGGAGCATGGACAAAGCCCTGGGCTCAATTATTCAAAAAAGTACTGGCTGCTCTTGTACAGGACCAAGACTCAGTTACAAGCACCCACGCGGTGACTCACAGCTTCCTGTAACTCCGGTTCTAGGGGATCCAGTACCATCTTTTGGCATCCATAGGCACTATGCACACACGGTGCACATACAGACAGACAAAATACTGGAGTAAGCAAAATAGTTCTTAAGCGTTACTATAAAATACAAATTTTGCACATTAAAGTATTATTTTTCTTACTAAAATTTCAGTCTTTGATAAATTCACCATTTGAGTAATATCAAAATAGTGGAGGTTGGGTTGGAGAGATGACTGAATGATTAAGAGTATATTTGCTTTTCTAGAGGGCTTGGGTTCGATTCCCACATGGCAGCTCACAACTGTCTGTAACCCATACTCTAATATAAGCATAAAAGCAAGCAAAACACCAATACACATAAAATAAAAATAAATTTAAGGGCTGGTGAGATGGCTCAGTGAGTAAGAGCACCCGACTGCTCTTCCGAAGGTCCGGAGTTCAAATCCCAGCAACCACATGGTGGCTCATAACCATCTGTAACAAGATCTGATGCCCTCTTCTGGAGTGTCTGAAGACAGCTACAGTGTACTTACATATAATAAATAAATAAATCTTTTTAAAAAATAAATAATTTAAAAAATTTGTGTAGGTTTGGGGCTGGTGAGACTGCTCAGCAGGAAAAGGGGCTTCCCAAGAAACCCGATTTTAACCCCACAAAGAGAGGAGAGGAGCCTGTGGCGAGCTGTCCCCACTTCCACATACACGCCCTACACACATGGAATTCAAAATTTAAAAAATCTAACCAATAAACAAACACACACACAGTGGGTAAACTTGTATTTGCACAGCAGCATCATGCCAAGGTCGACAGTGGGGAACAACGTCACTGTGGTCAGCAGCAGGGAGCGGACAACTCCATTGTCCACTCACACCTGTCCACAACGGCTTTCCTGACTTCCTGCTGCAGACACAGAAGAGAAACCTAATGTGACTCTTCCTCGTGATGGGGTTCTCCATAAACCCTGAGACCCACATACTGACTCAACTTTACCCTCACAGCTTGTTTCTGTTCCAGTGCTAGTTCATTTGGCTTTGCTGGCGTCACTTCTCTTTAACATTGTCCCTTTTTATGTGGTTAAGGCCACTACTTCCAACCCTATGAATGAAAGCGGACAAATAGGGGAGAAAGGAATGAACTGTGAGCACCTCAAACAAGAAAGGTTGCTTAAAAAACTAAGTGTCACATTCTGACAGTTCAATATTTCATGACCAATACAAGGAATGTGCAACGGCACTGCAACTTTAAATCTTCCCCTCTGTGTCAGTCTCTCTCTCTCATTGTAATGCCAAAGGGAACAGCAATCAGAGTGGAGATGTTCAACGTGATGGAGGTCAGGACACCATCGGATCAACGTACCAGAAACACGACCTTGTTTATTTTTTTTTCCACAGTATTATTGTTTACAGGGTGCTTTGCTCGTGTACCTTGTGGTTCTTAGCTAAAAGATGAAATTACAGCCCAGGATGAAGCGCTCAGGCACACATCCAATTTGTGTTTCCATCTCAGAAAACAAAAAGCTTCTAAGGCCCTCAGGCTGCCATTCAAACTTGGAGGCTGACATTTTTAACAGCATGAACCAGAGAATGGCAGAGAGAATGATCTAATGCATTTCTGACTTGTCAATCAAAGATCTCACCTCTGCTGTCTTGTAAACAGTTGGGGGCCATCTAACTACATTCATAAACCTAGGGAGAGCTTCCTGCCAGCTGGGGTGCTGGAAGCACATGCTCTGGCTTCCATCACCAAAATCATGATTCAGTTTTATAATCTCACTGCAAATAGCGCACAGGCACATTTCCAGGACTACTGAAATAGAACCAGAGCAGGGAATACAAAAGAGATTTTGGTCAAACAGTGATTTTCAAGCTGTTGGATTCCTGTATCCATCTTATCCTCATTTTACTAATTTCCCTCAAAGGACTATACTATGCTACAGTTGATATGCTTAAAAAATTAACAACCTGCTACTTAAAAAATCAAGGGGAAATACATTAATATTAAACTAGAAATGTCCCTTATGGTTTACTATCAGTAAAGAAAGTCATACAAACTAGTGACTTGTGCAAAAGATAGAAACTACATTAACAGCAGCAGCTTCATTTAAATTAATGAGGAGCTTTCATTCAAATATAAAGCTTTTGGTGCTTATAGATAAAGTTTTATATTTACTAGCTTGAAATGGCGAGTAGGTTTATGTGTAACGTGAAAATCTAAGGGAACTGCTAACACCTTGTGCTTTCACTTAGTCATGACTATATGGACCAACACATATAAAAACCAAGCTGACTTTAAAGTTCATGTATGAAAAGGAACAGCTGCCTTCTTCATGCAAATTTTACAGGTCACTGAACTCCAGCTTAACTCATACCAAGACACAGACAATAGCTTTTCACTGTACACCTAAAGAACTTAAGGGTAGGTGACACATCACCCAGCAAAAAGAGATAAACTGCAAAATCCTTCTCCTGCTTTCTAAATAACTACCTCAAAACATAACATATCTGGTCTCCAGAGAACTGTGTGTAAGAATGTAGAAAAGCTCAGAAGAAAAACAAAACTCACGTGTATCAGCTCCTAATAGTAATGTACTACAGTGCATAGGGTCCTTTGAAGCTACAGTCAGGAGTGAACCCTCTTGGTTTGCTCACATGCTTGCCTGTTAATTTTAAATAAAGCATTCTTTTTTTTAAAGATTTATTTATTATTATATGTAAGTACACTGTAGCTGTCTTCAGACACAGCAGAAGAGGGTATCAGATCTCATTACAGATGGTTGTGAGCCACCATGTGGTTTCTGGAATTTGAAATCAGGCCCTTCGGAAGAGCAGTCAGTGCTCTTAACTGCTGAGCCATCTCTCCAGCCCAAATAAAGCATTCTGAAAACACCCTGGCTTAAATAAATGACAAAGAAGGAGTTTCCTGAATACAGCACCTACCTACCAAGATTCTTTACCTCGACTGTCCACATAGCAAGTCTTAAAATTAACATGAGGAAGGAAACAAAACATTACCAAGGGACAACAGTGAAAGAAGAGTGGTGCATGGCCTTGGCGGCCACAGACCCACCCAACAATTCCTGACCAGCACAGAAAGAACACATGTACAACCATGGCCTCTGTATGCACAAAGGATGGAAATAACAGGAATCTTATAACATAAAGAAACAATGTACCTCTCTCAGAGGACACAGATTAGTCTAAGTGCCCACAGAAAGGATCTGTCACTTAGGTAGAGCACCTCCAAAGGCCGCTATCACCCTCTTCCCACCAGGTCCATTCCTAGGGTTTGCATCCCTGGCATTACAAGTCTGTACTATCATCCCCTTTGCAAGGTTCTGACAGAGTAAAAGCACTTGAGGGAAAGAAAATCCACTATTATTCAATATATCTAAACAAAGAAATAAATACTTTGGGAAGATTTTTACTTTTCATTTTTTAAAGATTTTATTTATTATTATAAATAAGTACACTGTTGCTGTCTTCAGAAGACATCAAAAAAAAAAAAAAGAAGAAGAAGAAGAAGAAGACATCAGATCTCATTACGGATGGTTGTGAGCCACCATGTAGGTGCTGGGATTTGAACTCAGGACCTTTGGAACTCAGTCAGTGCTCTTAACCTCTGAGCCATCTCGCCAGCCCCAGATTTTTACTTTTCAGATCCATCATGAAGAATAAAAATGTTCCACGGAAATCTGATTTGTCTCACAAGATGATGATTTTGGCATATTCTAAACACCAGATAAAGTCATACATTATCCCACAAATGAACATTAGCTACACTTGGATATGTCAAAACACTCAGCAATCGAGGAATGTGTTTTTAACAAACTTGAAATGTAAAATAGTTCAATAACCAAGCAAGCAGCTAGGCAGGCAATCAGCCCCGAGATGTCACTTCTCCAATGTAGATTATTTTCAAGATAAGGCAAATATGTAGCGAACTTGGGTCATTTTTACTTTTAACACTTGAAGTACACTAAAAGATGAAAGTAACACTAGATTTCAATGTAACCAATACTTTAAAACAATTTCATTATATTTTTTATAATTTTTATAATTTTGTGTTTCACCAACACACATGTACGTACACATGCTTGCTTGTGCTGTGCGCGCACACACACACAGACAGGGTGCAGAGTGGGTGGGAGTGTCAGTCTTCTTACCTCTCACAGACCTGAAGTGACTTTGGTTGCCAGGAAGCTTCAGCCATTCCCCCACCTCTGCCCCTCCACACTGCTTGGATTACAAGAGGCTACAAACAGGCACACTACAGTATGACTACTTAGTGGATGCTGATTTGAACCCACATCTCCTCATGCTTGCATAGCAAGCAATCTTGCCCTCTGAGCCATCTCCTCTGTCCCTCGCTTTAAAAACATGATCTTCAAAAATATATTTTTAACATTTCACACATAAGCTTTAAAGTTGGACTTTAGTCTTAAGTTCAAAGATTCATCAATATGTTGGCTTTCAGCCTCTCTCCAGTCTGATGTTCATCATACTCAGCACTTCACCTTTACTCCGTTCTTTTACAAAGTAAGGGTACACTGCAATCAAACAGTCAAATGCTCATCCGTATACACACTGAAACGCAGGTAAAGATGCTGACACCATTGAAACTGAATGTTCAGTCAGTTGACTGGCAATGCCAGTCTTTAATAGCCTAAAATGTGCATTTGTTCATAAACAAGAGTCCAAATTCAGTATACAGAATCCAACTCAGAGGGGACCATCACAGTGAGCTGTGAGAAAGCCAAATATATGAAATTTGGGACTTCCCATAAATCAGACTCGGTATGTTTTTCTTTTCTTTGTGAAAATGTGTGATGTCTGGAATGACTGTTTAATTGTCATGATTTCTTTCTCAATACAGAGCATCTGTATAATGTATAGGAGGGACTACCTGCAATACTATACCTCCTCTTCTTAACTGTATCTGTTATTGGATAGTATTGGATAGTTTTCTTCAAATTATCTGTCTGTTCATTCACTAATTCACCAGAAGTATGAAATATTACTTTTGACAATGGAAGAATAAATGAACAAAACATAGTTCAACCTTCAAAAAATTCAGTCTTGCAGAAGACAAAGACACAGATAATCAGAGCAGCACAGAATCGCTGTGGCAGCACATCTCTGCTGCTACATATTCTGGCAACAAATGTGTGGCTTGCCTGAAAGGGAAGGGAGTACAGGTCTGGAAAAGCCTTAATCCTGTCTCAACCTCAACACAATTAACAACAGTGTTATCTAGATAAGTAGACATCCACAGGCAAAGGCAGGTGTGCTGGAGTTTGGTCAACACTGCTATTTTCAAACAGTGGGACTCCTGTACTCCTTCTGCACTGTAATTGCAGTAGTTGAGAATTATATGAAAGGAAAAGAGTTGTGAAGTAGAAGCCAGGTTCAATCTTCATTCAACCTAAAACCATGTAAGCAACTGTCCACAAAATAGAGAGTGGCCACTCTCATCAGGAACACCAGTTGCTAGCTGTAGCATGGGCAAGCACATAATTTACATGAAATTCTGAAGTGCTAGCTAATATTGGTAAAAATGGTAATATTTGAAAGGATATCATTATTGTCTTTCTTCTTTCTACTTCTATTTTCTACAGCTAATAATGTTTGATTAATAATTAAAATGAGAACAAAAACAACAGGAACATTTGAAAACAAAACCATTACATGCATATGCATATATAAATGTATAGTTAAGTCATCCCAGACTGGTGGAAACAAGTATGCTAATTAATAATGGTGTAAAAAACAATAATAGGGCTGGTGAGATGGCTCAGTGGGTAAGAGCACCCAACTGCTCTTCCGAAGGTCCAGAGTTCAAATCCCAGCAACCACATGGTGGCTCATAACCATCCATAACAAGATCTGATGCCCTCTTCTGGAGCGTCTGAAGACAACTACAGTGTACTTACATATAATAAATAAATAAATAAATAAATAAATCTTAAAAAAAAAAAAGATAAAAAAAAAACAATAATAATAGTCATTATAATAATGATTAGTAGTAGTAGTGGTAGTGATATAGACAGGGTCTCATGTATTTCAGGCTGATCTCAAACTTGCTATGTAGCTTAGGATGTCCTTGAATTTCTGGTTGTTTCTGGAATTACAGGCATGTGCCATCACATCTAGTTTATGAAATGTAGGGGATCAAAAACTAAACCTCATGCATAATAAGCAAGCATTATACAAGCTGAGTTACATCTCTGGCCCAATAATGACCCCCTTAAAGAGAAAGATTCAAGCTCAGTGGTTAAGAACAAAGCCAGCTCAGATTCCAGGAAACCCTGCCCCAGGGTCCCCATCCTACAACCTAACCTCTGGGCTTCCTTTCCTTCCTGTCTTATAAGCAGCTCCTTTCCTGTTTACATTAAACAATTTGACTCCTCTGATAAAATCTACAGTCAACTTGGTCAATTTATTCCCTGATTTTCCAATAAAAGTTCTACATAGGGCTGGAAAGATGCCTTGGAAGTTAAAAGCACTTACTATTCTTGCAAAGGACTCAGGTTCACTTCCCAGCATCTACATGGTGTCAGGTCCATACCTTCTTCTGACTTCCACGGGACCAGGCATATACATGCAGGCAGGCAGGCAACACACTCATACACATAAAAACATATCTCTAAATAAGTTTTCCTACAAATAAATTCCAGAAGTAGGAACATATAGAGTGTTCTGCTTTTTTTTTTTTTTTTTTTTTTTTGGTTTTTCGAGACAGGGTTTCTCTGTCTATACATTGTGATGGAAAGGCTATAATACTATCCATGGCTCCACAGAATGAGAGTGATTAACAACTGTACATTTTAACCTCTCTAAGATCCTTTCCTATATGTCTCTTCTGGTATTTGTTTTGTTTTTTTAATTAAGTCTTTCTTGAAGATTATTTATTTAGGGCTGGATATAACTCAGTAGTTAAGAGCACCAGCAGCTCCTGAGTTTCATTCCTAGCATCCATATGGTGGCTTACAACCATCATTATTTAACTTTGGTCCAAGAGGAGTCAACATTCTATTCAGGACTTTGCAAGCAGTGAATGCATGTGGCATACAAATACGTGTGTGTGTGTGTGTGTGTGTGTGTGTATGAGAGAGACAGTCAGAGAGACAAATAGCAAATAGAGAGGCAGAGAGAGAGAGAGAGAGAGAGAGAGAGAGAGACAGAGAGAGAGAGAGACAGAGAGAGCACAAGAGAGGGAGAGGGAAAGGAGACATTGGAGGACAGGAGAAGAAAGGATAGGAGAGGCGAGGCAAAGTGAGAGAATTCATCCAAATCCTTGGAGGGTAATTTCTTTCCTGTCATTTTGTGGAATCCAGAGATTAAACTCAGGTCACCAATCTTATCCACTGAGTCATCTTCTCTGGCCCATGGATGTCTCTCTTGACTAGGTTTAACATGTATCCTTTACTTGTTTTTTTTTTTTTTTTTTTTNNNTTTNTTTNTTTNTTNTNTNTAAGTACACTGTAGCTATCTTCAGACACTGCAGAAGAGGGCGTCAGATCTTGTTATGGGTGGTTATGAGCCACCATGTGGTTGCTGGGATTTGAACTCCGGACCTTCGGAAGAACAGTCGGGTGCTCTTACCCACTGAGCCATCTCACCAGCCCCCTTTACTTATTAACAATCTGTATCACTGCTTTCAGTAAGCTTTTTGAATACTTTTTTTTTTTTTGGTTTTTCGAGACAAGGTTTCTCTGTATAGCCCTGGCTGTCCTGGAACTCACTTTGTAGACCAGACTGGCCTCAAACTAAGAACTCTGCCTGCCTCTGCCTCCCAAGTGCTGGGATTAAAGGCGCGCGCCACCACCGCCCGGCCTCTTTGAATACTTTCAAACAAATTATCCATCCTGAGAGTGATTGTGCATAAAGTGAAGTCAATTTTGATGAGCCTATTCCCTGAGACTTTACAGACTGGTTAAACTCAATGCAACTAAAACCAAATAGATTAGCAGGGGTTGCTGACACACACCTACAATTCCAGGGTTCAGAAGGCTGAGGCAGGACACTCTGGAGTCCCAGGCCAGCCTGGGTTATAAAGTGATATTCTATCTCAAACAAAACAATAACAAAGCAAAGAACCCTGAGTCCTTGAAGTCAGGACATTCCTAAGCAGAATACATTGATTTTAAAACAAAAAACCACCTTAACAAAATAATTCACTCTGGGATGAACTGACACTCTCAGGATATCATACACTCTCTCAAAGCAACAATGTATACAACGATGATAAAAGCAGCATCATGTGTCCATTCATGTCTACAGTTGCCATGTAACAGATGTGGGAAATGAACATGAAAGTAAAACAATTTGTTCAAGATCACAGTACTAGTGACTATGTGGTATGAATGAAAATGGCCACCACAGGGCCACAGGGAATAGGACTATTAGGGTTTGTTGGAGTAGGTGTACCCTTTTTGGAGGAAGTGTGTCACTGGAGTGGGCTTTGCAGTTTCATAAGTTCAAGCCAGGCCCAGTATCACTCTCTCTTCCTGTTCCCTACTGATCCGAATATAGGACTCTCAGCTACACAAAGGCAGCACCATGTCTGCTTATATACCACCAGGCTTCTCGCCATACAATTTGAACTGTAAGCCAGCTCCAATGAAATGTTTTCCATTATAAGAGTTGCTGCGGTCATAATCTCTCTTCACAGTAATAAAAACCCCACATAAAAGAGTGATTGACAAAGTATTCGAAATGATTTACCTACTATTTTCGAGTATAAGCAAAGGAAGTTAACATTAAACTGTACAAAGGAAAATGAAAGTATGACTAATATAGTATTGCTGAAGACTGGTAACTGTCAGTACTTAATCCTGTTCTTCCAGACTTAATCATGGATATTTTCATATTTAGTTACAACTTGTCTGTGGAATTTCTCTGAACAGATAATAAATTGCAAGGGAAAAAAACAACCTGGCAAATAGCTGAACAAGCAGCTCACTCCTACGCACCAGCATACATAGACATTAAAAAACAAATTTTGAGAAGCTGGAGAGCTTAATGCTCTTTCCAAAGGACCTGAGTGTGGGCCCCAGATCCCATGTTTGGTGACTTACAACTGCCTGTACACAATAGTTTCAGGGAATCTCACATCCCTCTGGCCTCTTCACACACCTGCACACACATTTACATAAATAAAATAAAATATACCTAAAAGAAAAAGAAAGACAATTTTTAATACTATTAAAGTATTAAAGCTAAACACAAATTCCAAATACCTTAAGTAGATAGACAACACTTCTGCTAAGAACAATCATCCATGACATCCTAATCCATAAGCTACGGACATCAAGTTCTTTCTTTCATTTTCCTCTACAAAGTTCCATTCGCTTCTTCTACAGCTTCTCTTACACCATGGAAATGACCTCTTGACCTCTAAGGAAGTATGAGAGGAGCTAGAATCCATCATGTAAGACCAACTGGAGTATTTCAAAACGGAAACTTTATCTATAGCTTTCCCCCACTCTGAAACAAGAAAATCTTTAAGATACAAGTAACACATAGTTCTTAATGTGTAATGCAAACATAAATGTGTATGTATGCACACACATGATAGTAGCACAGTAACTTAGGCATTCTGAACATAGCAGTAATCATAAGAAAAACATAAGATGTTTGTGATTTCAATTACCTAATCATTTGATTTGATTTTAGGTCCACAGCAAACACTACGTTCTGAATTGCTACTTATATTATTTTAAAAATCAGTATCTATACAAGATCTGAAACCCACTGCTCCAGTTGTGTTATATCCATTTTGACAAAACAATTATGATAAAGATGTTCTAAAAGTTGATAGGTCTACGTCTACATTAAAAGTTAGCCCCTGAAGAAATACTGAGTGATGTAAAATACAGGCGCTATAAAGGAGAAGAGGTGATGTGAGTAAATTATAGGAGAGAAGGAAGGACACACTAATGAATTAGACATACCCCCCACCAATAATCCACAGAGACAGAGAGAGTACCTGGAAAGCTGTGAGTGCGCCAGTCCCTGGGTTATACAGGCATCGCAGCGAAGGCATGCTGTCCGCCAGGCTGGAGCAGCCCAGCCACAGAGACCTGGGCATAGAGCACTGCAGAGAGAGGACAACTATGAGATGGGACAGTATGAGACAGGATGGCACAGATTACAGGAATTTTCAAGAATTGGCTGAATGCAATATTCAAGTTGTAGCTGGCCTTTATGATAGAAACACCGGCAAGGGGGTAAGATGCAGTCCCACTGCGTAGCCTTAGCTGGCCTAGAGCTCTCCAGGTGGACCAGGCTCTGCCTACCTCTGTCTCCTGGCACTTGGGCGAAAATAGTACACAGTGGTTCTAATCCCAGAGAAACTCAAAGGGAGCACTCGTAACCAAAAGGCAAGAGACAAAATATTACAGGTCCAAAAACCAAGCATGTCATAAATTTCTACCTCTGTTTTTCTATGAATAAATATAAATACACCTGAACTAGGAAATCTACTTCTTAAATATGCTGGATTGATTAAATTCCTTTTTGGACCTTAACCATCTTCTATAAATTCATCATAAGGTAAAAGAAATACTATACAAACTAAGCAGAAAAGAGAACTTTGTGGTAGCATTACAATATTAAGAATGGTAAGTTAAGAAACAAAATATCACAGGAGAATGTTTTTTAAAAAGAAAAGAAAAAGCATTGTATCCCTAGGGCCCAACAGCAACTAACTCTGCACAGTTTGCATATGCTTTATGTGTCCTGTTAGTCTGTTATTCATTAACCACAGTGCACAGTTAACCATAGCAGCTGCCTCTTCATCTTTCCAGATGGATTAAAGGGGGTAGGGCAAGAAACAATCCAAACAGAAACAAAACAACAGGGGAAGAAGAGTAGGGAACCAAAGAGTTGTGGTACTAAAAGCCTTCAGCAAGGAAAGGATGGGACATAATAGAGTGCATTCAACAGCCCAAAAAAAGTACCAATTCTAACAACATTAAACACTGTTAGTATTATTGTGTTTTGAGGCGGGGGAGGGAGGTAGTTTGCAGATGTGGTGCGTGTGTGCATGTGCATGTATGCCCGTGTGTGTGTGTGTGTGTGTGTGTGTGTGTGTAGGTTGGTTAACCTCAGGTGGTATTCCTCAGGAGCAATGAAGTCTCTTACTAGAACTTGGGACTTGTTCATTAGGCTAGGCTGGCTGACCAGCTTTCTGTCTGTCTTTTTTTTTTTTTTTTTTTGGTTTTTCGAGACAGGGTTTCTCTGTATAGCTCTGGCTATCCTGGAACTCACTTTGTAGACCAGGCTGGCCTCGAACTCAGAAATCCGCCTGCCTCTGCCTCCCGAGTGCTGGGATTAAAGGCGTGCGCCACCACGCCCGGCCTTTCTGTCTGTCTTACAAGGGCACATCGCATGCCCTGGCAAGCATGTTACTGACTGAATCATCTCCCCAAGCTCTGCTTAGTTCCATAAGATCTACACATGGCAGAGTGGACTCTCTATTCTTTGTGTTTCTCTAAAACTACCCCAGGATGAAGTTTTATCCATTAGCTTGAGCACTGATACCTTAATAATAGCTAAAATAGTAAAGACCCATCCATACTCAATGAATACATATTTTAAAATAGAAAGTCATTTTCACAAGAAATAAAATTTTACAGAGTATGAGCTAATGTTCTAGTTCTTTTACTGCTTTAAATAATTGGTAGAAGTCCACAATGAGATACAAGATATAATATTTCCTACTCACACTGTCTATAACTCATGAAGATAACAGTTGCTAAAGACTCCAGTCTAGACACCTGCTTACAGGAGACTGTTCTCATTTTATAGGTAAGGACTTGTCTGCTCATGCTCAGGAACTTAGGAAATGAGAAAGCCA
Organism: Mus pahari; assembly: GCF_900095145.1. Lineage (NCBI taxonomy): Eukaryota > Metazoa > Chordata > Mammalia > Rodentia > Muridae > Mus > Mus pahari. The sequence goes on along the minus strand of NC_034590.1, from coordinate 156,776,145 downwards.
AGTGGGGGACTAGAATCCATTCCTACTTCCTGGAGCTCTTCATCCTGCCGTCAGCATCCCTGTATCAAAACCTGGGGATGGGGACTTGGAAAGAATCTGCTAACGGCAACACCAGACAGTACAACAAGCCAGGCAGTGTTATCACCCGGGAGCTGTGACAGCAGTGAGTCCCTTCCATTCACTGCTCCAATTTCTTTACATCAAGCTACAACCCATTTTACAAACAGCAGCTAAATGTTGTCTTCAGTGTTACATTATGCAATTCATAATGGCTTCTTGTACTGGTTGTATGAACCCCAAGCACGCGATCAGCGATTTCCTCTCTCTGCCTTTATCACCTCCTCTACCTACCCTTCTGGTTGGCTCTGGCACTCTAGCTATGAACTGCTTTGATACTCCACTCAGATGCTTCTCTGAGCCCTAACACATGTACATTTGTAATTCCCGTGCTCTGTTTCTGCCATCTACACCTGCCATTTACCTCTGTGTCTCCTGGGCACTAACTTTACTAATTTCAGTCCTTTTCAGCTCATCTGCACTTGAAATACTTATATTGGGAGGAGAGCAACAAAACAAAGGGGACAGTTAAGAGTCATATTTAAAGTTTCTGTCACTTTGAGAATCCCTGCTCTGAACCACAAATGCTCTCTTTACTGGGGCTGGAGAGGTGGCTCAGCCATTAAGAGCACCTGCAACTCTTCCAAAGGACTGAAGCTCAGTTCCCAGAACCCACAGAGCTGCAACTTCAATCGCAGAGAATCTGATTCCCTCTTCTGACCCCCACAGGCACATGGTGTACAGACATGCATGCCAGTAAAACACCCATACACACAAAATAAAAATAAAATCTCAGAAACTTAGTTAAAATGAGAATGCCTCACTGAATCAGAAATAGTAACTGGCACCTTTCCTCCTAGCTAGACTGGTCTACTGACTGAACCCAGGCAAGCTACGCTACACAGTGAGAACCTGCCTCTGACAACACAAAGCTTCACTAATTTTCATAAATAAGTTATGACATAAGTTTTTCTTAAAGCTAATGTTTAACAATTGATTCAATAAGTATTTATTGAATGTCTTTCTTGTTCTGGGCACCAGATACAACAATGGACAAAAAGAAATTCTTTCCCCCCTTTTAATACTACTCATGCTGAAAGCAGACCTTTACACATGGTAGATAAGCAATCTGCCACTGAGCTATATCAACAGCCTTAAAAAAAAAAAAAAAAAAAAACCTTTCTGGGAGGAGAGGAGGGGCTGGTACTGGGACATAAAGTAAGGAAGTAAATAAATCTTTTTTAAAAACATCCCTTTCTTAGCTGGGCATGGTGGCTCACATCAGTGACCCCAGAACTGCAGAGACTGAGGTTGGATGACTGCCGCACTTCATGATGAGCTTGAGTTTACCATGTGAATACCATGTGTGCCACCATCAGTGCCAGGGGTATTAGCAAGCTTGTATCAGAAGGAAGAAAAGGAAACCAAAAGAAAAGAAAGGAACTGGTCTACAAAGTGAGTTCCAGAACAGCCAGGGCTACACAGAGAAACCCTGTCTCAAAAAACCAAAAAAGAAAAGAAAAGAAAAGAAAAGAAAAGAAAAGAAAGGAAAGGAAAGGAAAGGAAAGGAAAGGAAAGGAAAGGAAAGGAAAGGAAAGGAAAGGAAAGAAAAGGAAAGAAAAGGAAAGAAAAGGAAGGAAAGAAAAAAAATCCCTTTCCTTCATGGAACATATTCATCCATCAGCATGAAGTCACTATATACGAAAGATTCCTAATATAAAGAAACTCATTGCTAAAGTTTACTATTCTGCTATTCTTTAGAGACATGGTGCTTTTATTAAGTTTGCTTAGTGGATTTTTTTTTTCTTTAAAAACAAAAGTGTCATTCTGAAGGAGAATTTCAATCTGAGATATGTACAAGAGGTAGAAAAGTGAGAGCGTGCAAAAAGGAAAGACGGGTGGAAGTGCAGCAAGCACTGGAAAACAGCGTGACAGAAAAGTCAGGCACTCACACACTCAGCCATACTGAAGCTCTGCACAGTGCACAGTAGGTCGGTCCTGCAGGTCTAGACCTCAGCCAAACCCCTTCATACAGACATGGGACTCTTTTTTCTCATTACAACACACATACTTGTTTGTATTTGTAGAGCTTCTTGGGAAGGTTTTGAAGTCATTTCTCCCATGACTGTGGTCTCCTGTTTTCCCTAAGAATCTAAGCTGGTGTTAGCACTTGATGAATTATTACCAGAGCCTCTTTTGTGTTCATTCTAATGTTCATTCTCATTTACAGACCCAATCCTCCATCACAACTCCACCAACAACTAAAAGTCTGAAAGGGGCTTACCCCATCAACTTAAACTAAAATTCCAAAATAAAATTATGATCAATAATGAGCCACATACACCCAGGGAAGCCACAAATATACCCAGTGTGATTTCCAAAATAGTATTAACTTGCAAACACCACACAGAGGATGCATTCTCGATTATTACAAGACAATTGGTATGGGTAAGAAAATGCACTTGAATATAGTCAGATTTGTACATTATCATAAGATTTTATATATTATGGCTCAATTTAAAAACCAATTTTCAAATTAGTTTGTATTGCAATAATTAATCTTACTCATACTGGTAAATGCTTCCCAATGAGAGTTGCCCAAGTTTATGGGTCAATTTTAAACAAAGGCATAATACATGTTCTGTCCATCATTTAATAATATTGCCCATGATTCAACTGCCAGGCCTGTGATCCCAGCTACTGGAGGCTATTGCTGGAGGATCACACATTCAAGACATGCCTGATCTATGGAGTGAACCTAAGGCCAGTCTGGACAACTTAGCAATATCATATCTAAAAGAAGGAACTGGAGATATAGCTCAGTGGTAGAGTGTGTCCTTAATGTGTGAGGCCCTAGGTTCTATCCCTAGGACTGAAAAAAAAGTTTGTAAATCCAGGCCTACTGGCACATTCCAGTAATCCCAATTCATGGAAAACTAAAACAAGATTATGTGTCTGAGGCCAGGTAAGGCTCTATAGCAAGACCACATCTTTAAGGACATAGTTTTCTTTTTGTTTTAAGATTTATTTATTTTTTATTTATATGAGTACACTATAGCTGTCTTCAGACAAATACCAGAAGAGAGCATTGGATCCCTTTACATGTGGTTGCTGGGAATTGAACTCAGGACCTCTGGAAGAGCAGTCATTGCTCTTAACCGCTGAGCCACCTCTCCAGCCTAGCACATAGGTTTTTTTTGTTTGTTTGTTTGTTTGCTTGTTTGTTTGTTTTTTGAGACAGGGTTTCTCTGTATAGCTCTGGCTGTCCTGGAACTCACTTTGTAGACCAGGCTGGCCTTGAACTCAGAAATCCGACTGCCTCTGCTGGGATTAAAGGCGTGTGCCACCACGTCCGGCATGGTTTTCTAACTAAGGTTTGTACTAGCCTTGCTTTTTCTCTTTGCAAATTTAAATCTCCAAACTTCTCCCATCCTCCCAACCTCTTTTGATGTGGATCAAACCCAGGGTCATGCTAAGATAACTCTGCCACTGAGCCATGCTCCAAGCCCTTAACTTTTTAAATAGAAAAATGAGGGTGAGTGTGTTTCAATCCAACAACTACAACTACATTCCCACATCTAAATATGCAACTTCTACTAATCATTAATGAACTCCTGAATGGCACACTTCTTAAATGATTTTCCTGGATAAACTCAAAGCCTCAGTTAATAGATTATATCTCATCCTGTGTAAACACAACTCTGGACAGCACAGGCCTGTTCCTTCAGCTCATTTTCTATCTAACGTCACCCTGAATGACTCTCCTTGGTATTACAGCAGAAAGCTAGACTAAGGAGATGACTCAGCAAGTAACAGTGCTTGGTGAGCAAGACTTAGGAGTCTGAAAATTTGAGTTCCATCCCCAGAGACCATGGCACATGAACATATGCACCAAAAAAAAAAAAAAAAACACAGTAAGTAAAAATAAAACTCAAATTAAAAACATTTTTAAAACCCATAGGAAGTAAAGACTGCAATACTTTATTTAAACTAAAAAATGGGTTCAACTACATAGATTCGTCAGCTTTTAAAACATATATAATATGTGGGGGGTAAGGGGGACTAGAGAAATGGTTCAGTGGTTCTGAGTACTCACTACTCTTGCAAAGGACTTGGGTTCCCGGGCACCACAGATAGTGGCTCTAAACTGTAACTCCAGTTCCAGGGTTACCTGATGCCTGTGATGGTACTAGGCACACAAGCAGACAAATCACTCACATACATAAAAAATATATAATGATATTTCTATATACGGAGAGGGGCTGGAGATGTGGCTTAGCAGTTAGAAGTACTTGCCGTTCTTGCAAGGGGCCAGAGTTTGTTTCCTAGCACCCACATTAGGAAGCTCACAACCACCAGCCCAGGAAATCCAACTCCCTCTTTTGTCTTCTACCCATAATCTTGTGCCTCCACCCTCACTCATGTGTACACACACACACACACACACACACACATAATTTAAAAATAAATCTTAAAAAATTAAAAAGTCTATGCAAAATAGAGGGAGGTGCTAAACAGGTTTCTACTAAATCAAAGAATGAGAGAGGAAAAAAAAAGACTGATATGTTGCAACACAACGTGACTGGTGTTTCAAGAATTCAGCATCATGTGCCTATCAAGTTCAAATCCACCCTGAGATCCCTGAGAATCTTTACGTTTCCCCTACACTTGACTCCTAAAGTAATGCCCCTTTCTCTTTGCTGATAAAGGCCCTGCAGGCAAAGGGCTGGCCTCAGCATTTACTATATGAAAGCTGAATGACAAAATCTCCTAAACTCAGGTCCCTGTTGGTCAACTTCTAGGAGTAATAGAAGCTATAATAATCAACAATAAAAAGATAGCTGCATTGAGAGTTTATGTATCCTTAAGTCATGGTAAAGAATTCCCTTTCCACTACTATTTCAACTAAAAAAAAAATTCAGGCCAAGAGAAATGCAGTATTCCATATTCCTTGCAAGGCACTCAGGCTCTAACTTACAAAGTCAATGTCTGCCTTCAAATATTACATTTATTTAACTGCTTATTTATTGTGAGAGAGTGTATATGCAACATTTAAGAAGTCTGTTTACTAGTTTATCCCAAAACAAAAGTCTCACCTACCATAACAGATCAGATGATCAAACCCATTTAGCTATTACACAAAACTGTAGAAAAATTAAATAAGGGTTATAAAACTGGTAAGAACAGTTTTCTGCAAGTCAGTACATGCCTTTATTCCCAGCGCTCGGGAGGCAGAGGCAGAGGCAGAGAGGCAGAGAGGCAGAGAGGCAGAGAGGCAGAGAGGCAGAGAGGCCAGAGGCAGAGGCAGAGGCAGAGGCAGAGGCAGAGGCAGAGAGGCAGAGGCAGAGG
>NC_034590.1:156769229-156770617 GCF_900095145.1 Mus pahari | reverse complement strand
GAGGCAGAGGCAGAGGCAGAGGCAGAGGCAGAGGCAGAGGCAGAGGCAGAGGCAGAGGCAGAGGCAGAGGCAGAGGCAGAGGCAAATTCCAGGCCAGACTGGTTTACAGAGTGAGTTCCAGGGCAGCCAGGGCTGTACAGAGAAACCCTGTCTCAAAAACAAAACAAGACAAAACAAAACAAAACCCAACAGCTTCCAAGAATGCCAATTCCATTACACACTGTTCTGGACTAGGATACATAGCAGCAGCGAGTTCATCCACCAATCAAGCATTTACTCCTCACAGGTGTGGATACAGGAGAGCGCTAAAGTTTACCAGACAGAAATTGTTTACTAAAAACTGTGCTTTCCGACCAAATTGTTTCATTTAAAAAGGTCATCACTGTTCTTTTTACAGGATGCTGCACTGAGCAAATGGCAATGGCAATGAGACGTCAGTGTGTCCCTCCAGGCTCAACCCGCTCTCACGCTGCTCACACACCATTTAATTTTGTGCCCTGTCCTCTCTCTCAGTCTCTCTGCCTCATCTGTCTGTCTCTGTGTGTCTGTCTGTGTGTCTGTGTCTCTCAATCTGGTGTGTCTGTCTGTCTGTGTCCCTCTCAATCTATGTGTGTGTGTCCGTGTCTCTCTTATTTACATACACACACAGTTCAAGGAACCAAATCCAGAACCTTGAGTATGATAAGCAAATGTCCTATCCCCTGATTTATACTCTATTTAAGGGAGAAACTAACACACACAGTATCTACAAGAAAAGTATAAAAATAACACTGGATTAGACAGTATGTGCTATTAATTTTTTTTTAATGTTTACAAATGTTCAGACATAGGCTTTAGTTCCACTGCAATATTATTCTCTAAGTTATCACATATTGCCTCCTCTCTTAGATTGCCCAGATTGTTCCTCGGGGATATGATTCACGCTTTTAAAATTCCCAATATTCTCTTTGCCTCTTGAAGCTCAAGATGTGAGCTCTTAGAGGCTGCCTTAGTTGGCTGCCCCCTGCTGCCTGTGTGGGAACATAGGCAGCAGCATTGTGGACTCCAACCCCATGAAAACATAATGTCTAAATAAACTTTCTTCTATTACAAACAAAACAACACAACAACAAGCCATTTAATCTGGCCATGGTAAATGTTCAAAAAAATGTGTCTTTAATCATCAGAAAACAGTGCAAAATACACAACAGAGAGAAATCACTGCTTACAGATTAAGACAACTAGAGTGTGAGGCATGTTAAATGAAATACTTCCACAATTATTGACCTGTATAATCCCTGATAAAGGGAGGTTAGTCAATTAGCAAAAGTTGAGGGGTACCTAGCAAATGGTAATGATAGGATCTAAACTATAATATTCTACCTAGTAAAGTTTACATAAAGGTGGCA
>NC_034590.1:156747309-156765613 GCF_900095145.1 Mus pahari | reverse complement strand
AAAAAGAAAAATATGGCACAAATTTTGTTCTTCATATTCTGTCTCTATAATCAATTCTGTATGAAACTACTTTAAATATTATTTTCCTACACAAGATTTATTATTTTCAAGTTTTTCCTAATGACCATGTAATTTATTTTCTATATAAGAATAAATATTAGGGAGTTTATAAATAAAAAAAAGAAAAGAAAAAAGAAAAGCTGGAACAGAGTAAACAAATGTTAAGCAATCTAAACATCAAATGAATAGTGATAGCAGGTTGCAATTGTGGCAAGCAAACTTTAACATGTTCTAATGGCTTCTCCCTCCTAGTGTCCATGCCCTTAGTTAACCCCACTCCTTGTAGGGGGAGGACCTAAAACCTCCATCCTAGAGGAGTCTGGCAAAGTTACTGAGACACCATGATTAGGTTACATAAAGTTAACTATCATCTTAAAGACTGAACAGCCTGACTGGCCTGCTTGGCCTGCATGATTTAATTAAACAAGCAGTCGTACTGAAGAAGTCCACGTGGCAAGGAATAAAGGGTGGCCTTCAGCCAACCACCACCTAACCAAGGCTCTCAGTTCAACAGCCCTTGAAGAAAATAATTCTGCCAACTACCCTGAAAGCTTAGAAGTTAGTCCTTCCTCAATCAAGAGTTCAAATCAGACAATAGCCCTGACCAATACTTTTGTCCTGTGAGAGATCTTGAAGTAGAGGTGCCAGGTCAGCTGTGCCCCGACTTGTAACTCCAAAAATCAGAGCTATTAAATGATTCCTATTAACGTCATAGGCATGTTGGTAAGCTTGATTGTGGCAAGCACTTCACAGTGACTGTGTGTATGAAAACATGTTGTATGTTATATAAATATTTCACATTCATTGACCAAATATAACAGAATGAAAAAGACAGAACTGAGAAAAATGTATATATTTGAAGAGACAGACATGAAAAAACTTCAGAAAGAGGCCTAAGTCTAAGCCAAGGCATAGCACAAATCTCGATGTAGCAGTCAGTACTCCTGAGCTAACGAAGACTTAAAAATCTGTATGGGCCCAGTGAGATGGCTCAACAAGTGAAGGTGCCTGCTGAGTGAAGCTTGAAGAGAAAAAAAAACACAGTAGAGAGAACTGACTTTCTTTTTCTTCTTCTTCTTCTTCTTCTTTTTTTTTTTTTTTTTTTTTTGTTTTTTGAGACAGGATTTCTCTGTGTAGCCCTGGCAGTCCTGAACTCACTCTGTAGACCAGGCTGGCCTCGAACTCAGAAATCCGCCTGCCTCTGCCTCCCAAGTGCTGAGATTAAAGGTGTGCGCCACCACTGCCCGGCTGAGAACTGACTTTCAAAATTGACCTTTGATTTCCATGTGCAATACAAGCAATACACATACACACACACACACACACACACACACACACACATATGCATTTATGCCTCGACACTAAATAAATTAATAAACTTAAAAAAAAAGGCCATTTAAAAAAACTTCTGGTCGGGAATGGTAGTTCCCATCTCTAATCCCAACACACAGGAAGATAAGGAGTATAAGTCTGGGCTAGATAGTGAGACCCTATCTTGAAAAAACAATCTAAATCTTCATTTTTCTATATTTTGAAAAAAATTATATATCTCTTTAAATTTCTCATCTAAATTTGCTGAGACCAGAATTGTGGATGGGGCAGGGGTATTAGAATATATGCGTGTACTTATTTATGTATTTTTTTGGTTTTTCAAGACAGGGTTTCTCTGTATATCCCTGGCTGTCCTGGAACTCACTTTGTAGACCAGGCTGGCCTCAAACACAGAAATCCGCCTGCCTCTGCCTCCTGAATGCTGGGATTAAAGGCGTGCGCCACCACGCCCAGCCTGCATGTACTTATTGAGATATAAACAACTTCCTAACTTCCTGTGGGTTTCACAGCATGACGTCATCGCCATCTGCTATGTCTTTCATCATCACCGTCAGCTGTCTCTTCCTTATCATCTCACCCCTCCCTCAGACTTCAGTTACTACTTTGTGACTTTGTTTTTACCTTTATTCCCAAATTTCCAGCCTGAATTATCAATATTTACAGAATATCCCAGCAGGGAGAAACCAACACAACTAAATACTCTGCTGTCTGCAGATAAACCAGTTACAGATGACAGCCACTAATCCTAGGAAGACATGACTGACCACAGAACACATTTCTTTGACACAGTTGCCATGAACTAGAGAATTAGCAACAAAAGACATTTATATACTGTGTAGTTATAGTTAACATACCATGCTAATTAAAATTCAAACTATGCTAATTAGTATTACTTAACTAAATTGTAGTAAATGAAATTTCTGTAAATTAGAGCAGTGCAAAATGAGAATTTAAAAAATTTAAATTTAGCTTTTGCTTTAGGATTTTTTGTTTTGCTGGGAGAGTATCTTACTGTGTAGCCCAGGCTGGCTTTGACGTAAAGGACGGAGATACAGTTAAAGGGCATCTTACATGGCTGTTGCATGTAAACAGAGAATCTGAGTAAGTGACAAACAGCAGACTTCAGCTTCTACCACTATGCTGGTTTGAGCATACTTGGCCCAGGAGTACCACCAGGAGGTGTGGCCTTGTTGGAGTAGGTGTGGCCCTTTTGAAGGAAGTGTGTCACTCACTTCAGGGATAGGCTGGAGACCCTGCTCCCAGCTGCCTAGGCAGCAGTTGGATTAAGAGTTAAAACTCTCAGCTCCTTCTCCAGTACCATATCTGCCTGGACGCTGCCATCTTCCCACCTTGATGATAAAGGACTGAACCTCTGAACCTGTAAGCTAGACCTAATTAAATGTTGTCCTTTATAAGAGTTGCCTTGGCCATGGTGTCTCTTCACAGCAACAGGAACCCTAACTAAGACAACCACAGTGTCAGCCACAAGCCAGGAAAACAGGGTTGGCTATGGGAAGCAGTATTTTAAGCTACTGTGCAATGGCAGATTGTACAGTCCTGGTGGACAAAAATGAGGTGACCCATAAAACTGGATGTATTCTACAGGAAGGGGGCAGTTTCCATCAGTAACAAGAAAGGAAACCCAGGGTATAATAAGACTACATACTTGAAGAAACCCAGAAGAGAATTTATAAAAGATAAAGAGATTAGAATTGAGGAGCATGTATCTTGAAGTTCGCAGAAGCCTTCAACTAAGTCACAGGGAACTCGTCTCTTCAGGTCTGTTCTTGAGTATGAAGCTCTTTGTAATATATTAAAACTTTACAAAACTCGGCAAACAACGACAACAGAGCCTATGGGCACCACAACTAGAAATCACCCAAACCCTGGGGTTTGGGGGTGGGGGGTGGGGGCTCTTCTGTTCTGACCACCCAGACAGAAGAAATCTAAATGACACATTCAAAAGAAACTAAAAATGCAAATTAGTCCCAGAAAGCTAAGTCATTTATACTGAGAAACTCTACCAGAAAAAGTCACACAAAATCTATCCTAACAAATCTCAAGAATGCACAACAGCATAAGGCTGACTTACAAAACCAGCCAAGTAAGCTCAGTGATGTCTAAGAAGAAAGAAATACAGATTTCCAATAGTATAACGGTCAGTGTCCAAACTACAGTGAAGGTGGACACGGTGGCACAAATCTGCAATCCCGGCACTCAGGAAGCCAAGAACAGTTTGGAACAGGCCGGGCGTGGTGGCACACGCCTTTAATCCCAGGACCCGGGAGGCAGGGGCCAGCCTGGACTACAAAGTGAGTTCCAGGACAGCCAAGGCTACACAGAGAAACCCTGTCTCGAAAAACCAAAAAATAAATAAATAAATAAATAAATAAATAAAAAAGAACAGTTTGGAACATAGCAAGATCCATTCTGTCTCAAAACAAAAGGAGAAGTTTTCAAAAGAAAAATACAGAAGCTGAAAAGGTAGTTTTACAAGATAGGTTTTTTTTTTCCCCTACAGATTAAATACTGTAGAGAAAAAAGTAAAAAAATAAAAATATGGGGCTGGTGAGATGGCTCAGCAGGTGAGAGCACCTGACTGCTCTTCCAAAGGTACAGAGTTCAAATCGCAGCAACCACATGGTGGCTCACAACCATCCTTAAGGAGATCTGACTCCCTCTTCTGGGACATGTGAGGACAGCTACAGCGTAATTACATATAATAAATAAATCTTAAAAAAAATAATAATAAATAAAAATATGAAAATTAAGCCGGCAGGTAGTGGTGCATGCCTTTGGTCCCAGCACTCAGAGGTGGAAACAGGCATCTCTGAGTTTAAGGGTAGCCTAGTCTACAGAGCAAGTTTTAGGATAGCCAAAGCTACAAAGGGAAACCCTGCCTCTAAAAACCAAAACAAAAAACAAAAGAAGGAAGCAAGCAAGCAAGCAAGCAATACACAAAATGACACACCATGAGGTGGAGACTAAGAAAATAACAGGACAGAAAAATAGCTCTGAGTTGAGAGCACTGACAGCCTTTCCAGAGGACCAGGGTTCAATTCCCAGCACCTACACAGCAGCTCACAACTGTGTATAACTCCAGTTACAGTCCATCTGAGACTCTCACACAAACATACATGAAGGCAAAACACCAATGTATATAAAATAAAAATAAAGGAAGCCATTAAAAAAAAGAAAAACCGGGCTGGTGAGATGGCTCAGTGGGTAAGAGCACCCGACTGCTCTTCCCAAGGTCCAGAGTTCAAATCCCAGCAACCACATGGTGGCTCATAAACATCTGTAACAAGATCTGACGCCCTCTTCTGGAATGTATGAAGACAGCTACAGTGTACTTACATATAATAAATAAATAAATCTTTAAAAAAGAAAAACCAGCAAAATCTCAGTGACTTTTAAACTATGAAGTAATATGACATATATGTATGTGTCTGCATGTATGTGTGTGTATATATATATATATATATAGAGAGAGAGAGAGAGAGAGGGGGCTCTGTGGTAACTCACAGTAAAGTGCTTGTATAAATCCTTCTGGGGGCTCTGTGGTAACTCACAGTAAAGTGCTTATACAAGCGTGAGACCCTGAGCTTGACTCTCAGCACCTGTGTACCAAGCCAAACATGGTGGTGTGTATTAACAAACACCAGGGCTAGAAAGGTGGAGCAGGCAGAGCCCTGGGTATGCTCCTGGCTAACCAATGAGAGATCTCGCCTCAAAGAATTAAGTAAAGGGCTCTCGAGAAATACCACCTGAAATTGACCTCTAGTCTCTACACACATGTACACACCTTCATATGGCACATACACAAACTTTTGTGCAAAACAAATGTAGCAAAATGTAAAGCTTGCCTGAGTCCAATCCCCGGTGTGACAACAACAGGAGGAGAAGGAGGAGAGAAGAAGAAGAGTAAAAGTAAGATGGGGTTCTTAGGAGAAGCACTCTGGGAGCTGAGGCAGGAGGATCACCTGAGTCCAGAAGCTTGAGAACTTCTATAGTTCAACAACAATAACGACAAAAACCATGTAACCCAATTTTTTTTTTTTTTTTTTTGGTTTTTCGAGACAGGGTTTCTCTGTGTAGCCCTGACTGTCCTGGAACTCACTTTGTAGACCAGGCTGGCCTCGAACTCAGAAATCCGCCTGCCTCTGCCTCCCGAGTGCTAGGATTAAAGGCGTGCGCCACCACGTCCGGCCCAATTTTTTTTCTTTCTTATTTTCTTCTTGTTTTCTTCTTTTGTTGTTGTTCTTATTTTTTTATTTTTTTCTTTCCTTTTTTTTTTTTTTTTTTGTAGTAACCCAATTTTTAAATAGTCAAAAACCTTGAGGATTTCTCTATGATAGTGGTATTCAACCTGTGGGTCAGGACCCCTTTAGGAGTTGAACTACCCTTTCACAGGGGTCGCATATCCGACATTTTTATTACAATTCACAACAAGAGCAGAATTACAGTTATGAAGTAATAACAAAAATAAGTTTATGGTTGGGGTCACCTCAACATGAGGAGCTGCATTAGGAAGGCTGTGAGCCAAGGCTCTACACGGATATGCAAATGGTATGCAAATAACAACAATACATGAAAAGATTGTTGGACATTAGGAATTTCACACCCAAGTAGGAAGGCAACTTAAAAGACCCTGGAGTCAACCAGACTCTTCAGTAAGAGGCATGCTAAGACGACCAGATGTGTTGGCCTTCATGTCAAAGTACAAAATCATCCCAGGACACAAACAGAGTAGAAAGTTAAACATGTGGCTGGGGGAAATACAAAAGAGTTCAGAAATTGAGGGAACAAGTTTGGCTAATCTCTAAAAAGTAAATGTAGAATAACCATAGGACTACCCTGCAATCCTGCTTATTCAAATATTCACATGAAACTCACATAAATTACACATGTTCACAGCAGTATTTCTTCAAATTAGTCAAAAGGTCTAAATGGCCTACATAACTGAGTGAATAAAGGAAATTGTACCATGTTAAATAAAACAGTATTTAGTGATAAAAACAAGTTGATACATGCTACAACATGAACCTAAAAAGTATTATGCTAAATAAAAAAGGTCGAAACAAAATATGAAATATACAGGCCAAGAAACACATCTAGACAGAATGTTGACTGGAAATTGCTGTGGGGGAGAAATAGAAACTACGTAACAGATAATAAATTTTACATGGTATAACCGAAGTATCCTGAAATTAGAGATCAACTATGATTAACACTTTAAAACGCATATTACAGGGTATAGAAATGGACACCTATAGCTCACACAGTCAGAAAACTGAACCAGGAGGATAGGTTCTTAAACCTTGTCAAAAAAAAAAAGGATATTTCAACCTCTAAAATTAAAACAAAATTCTTATTATGACAACAAAAGAAACAAAATACCAAAAAATAACTAATCCATTAAAGGCAAGTTTAAAAACAGATAAGACAAATAGAAAAATGAATGGTTTAATCATGTCAATATCTACATTTAGATGTGTGTATATATGTGTACGCTACATAATACTAAACACACTAGTCTCACATGGCTACTATGCACTTCAATTATGATATGTTCTAAATATAGTCATTTAAATACCCACTGAATTTATTTTGTAAAGGTAAAACACCATCAACAACTTTACACTGAATTCATTTGAAATGATAGTATACTCAGTCAAAATACATTATAAAATGTGAATTGCTTTTTTCACATCTTTGAAATTGCTTCAAAATTTAAAAGTACTTCAATCTCCCTAACAACAAAAGTTCTAAATGATAAGAAGCAAAATAGAGTATATATCTCAGTGGAAGAACACTTATCTATTGTGTGAGGCCCAGAAATCAGTATCATGCACAAAAGAGGAGAGAGGGAGAGAGGGAGAGGAGGAGGGGAGGGGAAGGGGAGGGGAAGGGGGAGGGGAGGGGAGAGAAGGAAAGGAAAGGAAAGGAAAGGAAAGGAAAGGAAAGGAAAGGAAAGGAAAGGAAAGGAAAGGAAAGGAAAGGAAAGGAAANGAAAGGATAGGATAGGATAGGATAGGATAGGATTAGGGAGGGAGGGAGGACATAGGAGTCTGCATTCATAGTTTGAGATTTTAACACATATCCTTCAGGTACTTGAACTAACTAGCACAAGGAGTGAAGAATGCAGTAACTGAACTTCACCTGATGACTGAACCTCAGGCAACACACCCATCAAGTACAGTGCACAGACTCCTTAAAACGCTGTTACCATGATAGAGCCTAAAAAGAATGGAGTGGCAGAATGTACTGCTGAGCAGCATAAATATTAATGAGAAAGTAACTAAAGGGGTCCTGGTTCCATGCATGACATAGTAAGCTCCCTCTTATATCTCCCATGGAATGCAACTAACACAAACGGGCAGAACATATGGAGCAGCTATGAAGGACATTACCATGGGTAGGAAGGAGACCTTAACATAGTACTGAACCAACAGTTAATTTACCTTTTTATTATTCCTCCAATATCCACCAGCCGGAACTGCAGCCTGAAACCCAAAAGTGAGCATCAGTGTAGGGAAAGGGCTCCAGAAAAGCCTGATTCTAGTTCAAGTTGGACAGGGTATCTTGAAAGAATGAAAACCTCATGCCTTTTTAAAAATTCACTGCATTCTCTCTAAGCCATCCCATGATAAAAGTCACCCAAAACTCTGAAATAAGAGGCTTTCTTTGAGCTGGTAAAAGGGAGGGTTCAAAGCTTCCTCCCATTTCTATCATTCCCATCTCCCACCCCTCATTCCTTTCATCATTTACTCTCAGAGGCAATAACATTTTCAGGTTTAAATAAAGCCCCGCCTTTCTAGACGCAGGACTGAAATCAATAGTCCTAAGAAACCAGACAGCACTGATCCTCAAACTGTGGGAAAGACACTAGGAGAACAATCCTATAGAGTCACTGACTCCAGTGTTCACCACAAGGTACAAGCAGGTAGATGCAAGCTAAAGACTCTTAGAACTGAAATATAAGACAGACCATCAACTGGATCCCAGAGTAGCCACCAACTATCACGCACAGAGTAAATCTCATGCCATTTGCAGAGGTTTTCTTACTGGGATAGACAGTAAACCCCTCAGATTCACAGCCCTCTTATAACAGCCTTCCCTAAACATTGAGATTACAGGAGTGCATCACTATGGGCATCAAAAATAGAACCATGATTAAGATTCGAATAAAATGCAGAGCCTTGTAATATTAAAAGTGTCGATGACAGCCAGGTGGTGGCGCACGCCTTTAATCCCAGCACTAGGGAGGCAGAGGCAGGCAAATCTCTGAGTTCGAGGGCAGCCTGATCTAAAGAGCAAGTTCTAGGACAGGCAACTTGAAACTGTCTCAAGAACCAAACAACAGGAAGTTTCAATGATAAATCAAATTTACATACCAAAAGGAACAAACTTCAGCTTTGTCAGCAAATGCCAATGCCAAAAACAGAGACATTGAAATAAATTGTAAAAATATATCTAGAATGAAAACATTTCAATAATTAGAGGCAAGACTCCTGAAATAAAATGCACTTGCAAAGAAACAATAAAGAAGTGGAAATGTAATAACTGAAAATAAGTTTAAAACTCATTTAATGAATGAAAACAGTAGCAAAATGAAGATTATAAGCATACAAGCAAAAAACTTCAACAAGGGCTGGTGAGATGGCTCAGCAGGTAAGAGCACCCAACTGTTCTTCTGAAGATCCTGAGTTCAAATCCCAGCAACCACATGGTGGCTCACAACCATCTGTAAGGAGATCTGACTCCCTCTTCTGGAGTGTCTGAAGACAGCTACAGTGTACTTACATATAATAAATAAATTTAAAATTAAATTAAAAAAAAAAAACTTCAACAAAATACTGACAAAATACAGCGACACACAAATATGGAAAATCACTGTCTTAGGAACTAAAGATATTTGCTACAGTCCTTATGGGACCTGACTGCCCATCTTCCCTTTAGTTGTATGAACTATCTCTACCCTTCAATAGTTGACCATCCTTACTTAAAGGGGAATTAGGCAACTTGACATTTGAAACTCAACTGATAAAGCAACTGGTAAAGACACATAATTACAAAGGGTTTATAATCTCATAGAAAACGTGAGATTTAAAATTTTACCCACATTTTAAAGTGTTCTACAGGCATTTTTTTTTTAAAGATTTATTTATTTATTTTATGTATATAAGTACACTGTGTCACTGTTTTCAGACATACCAGAAGAGGGCATCAGATCCCATTATAAAATGGTTGTGAGCCACCATGTGGTTGCTGGGATTTGAACTCAGGACCTCTGGAAGAGCAGTCAGTGCTCTTAACCACTAAGCCATCTCTCTAGCCCCAGGTACTTTTTTTTTTAACGATTTAGTGTGTGTGTGTGTGTGTGTGTGTGTGTGTGTGTGTATGTGTGTTTGTGTATGGGTGTTTTGCCTCCATGTATGTCTGTGTGCCTGGTGTCCACTGAGGGCAGAAGGCACTGACTGGATCCCCTGGAACTAGAGTTACAGATGGTTGTTTGTAGTAATGTGGGTTCTGGGATCGAAGGCCAGGTGCTCTGCAAGAGCAGCAAAGTGTTCTTAACAGCTAAAAGTCAGTCGCTCCAGCCCCACATTTTTGCTTGCTTATTTGTTTCTGAAACAGGATCTGTGTATTATGGTATCCTGGCTGTCCTGTAACTTACTATGTGACCAAACTGGCCTTAAACAGGAAAAGAAAGACAATGCTGACCAAATTAGGATTAAACTGTTACTAGCTTGATATGACCACAGTACTCACCTGTTCTTTATTATTGCCTTGGGAAGCCATGTCCACTATAGGACACATGGATTATTATACAACTAACAGAAAACTTTTTTTTTTTTTAAGATTTATTTATTTATTATATGTAAGTACACTGTAGCTATCGTCAGATACTCCAGAAGAGGTGTTATGGATGGTTGTAAGCCACCATGTGGTTGCTGGGATTTGTGGACCTTTGGAAGAGCAGTCAGGTGCTCTTACCCACTGAGCCATCTCACCAGCCCAGAAAACTTTTTTTTACATTTATTTTTTTAGCTATTTTTAAACTATTACTTATTTTATGTATATGAGTATACTGTAGCTGTCTTCAGACACACCAGAAGAGGGCATCAGATCCCATTACAGATGATTGTGAGTCACCATGTGGTTGCTGGGAATTTAACTCAGGACCCCTGGAAGAGCAGTCAGTGCTCTTAACCACTGAGCCATCTCTCCAGCCCCTAAAAATATTAAGACAGGGTCTCATGTATCCTAGGTTGGCCTGGAACTCACTACATAGCCAATGAGAACCTTGAACTCCTCTGACCTTCCCTGCCCACACTTCCCCAGTTTTGGGAAATCTTACAGTAAACTTATCCAAGTGTCAGATATAATTTATGTTGATACAAATAAAAGTAAAACATAAGCATTAGACAATTAAGAAAATTAGAATGCTGATATTAAAAAAATGATTTTCGTATATGCTATTGTTCTTATCTCTTGCCAGTGGCTTTAAAGATCTTTTGTTTTCTGAACTCAAACAGAACAGTGAAAATGGTTTTATAGAAAGTTGAAAAAAATCTATATATTAATTTGCTCTGGGTCATTCTAGTCTCTCTAGTAAGCTCCTAATTGGGAAGGTCTTTTTAGGACTGTGTTTGAGTCTCACAGGTGCAAAGCTACTCCATATCTGGAAAATCTAAATTCATATGTGAGGAAGTTGTGTTTTTAAAGCATATTATTTACACAATTCACTGGAATGGCTCCTCTGAAATCTGGGTGGCTCTCTTATGCAATTATGTACTTAGGAACTTTCCTCTGCACAGCCATGGAAATTCAAGTAAGAATAATTTACTGATTATGCACAGTTATTAGAATTTTAAAGCATTTGTTTGTTCAAAATTCTAGTTTATCAGATGGTTATAACTGACTAATTGTGTCCTTAATAAATAATGATGAACAAATGCTTTAGAAGTTAAGCCAGGCTTGAACTGCAATGTTCTAAGGAAGCACTGGGAGCTGCTTCCCTCCCTCCTATTAAGGAGATCTCCCCCTCGCCCCACCCCTTTCTATCTACCAAGCTTTGTGGTGGAATTAACAACTGGGACTCTAAACATCTGTATTAGAATACTGACTTCAATTACAGATGCAGAACTGTATCTGTAAGGAACTGTTAGAAACATTTTAACAGTGAAGAAGCTAGGGAGCATAGAAATTAAGACTGTCGAATTTGAGAGAACAAAATAAAAACTATTTTTTAAAATTAGATAAATATTAAACATTAGCAGACAACAGGGCATCATAGCATTATCAAGAGACTGAATATTTTCAATACCAAAAAAGTCATTTCAATACCAAATGTAGGTCATTGAAAGACTTGTTTGCCTATGTGGCAAAGCATCTCTCTGCCATGGAAGATGGCTGCCTCTTCTGTGGTTTCCTGTATTTACAACCCAGTTTTGTTTTGTTTTGTTTTGTTTTCCTCTTCTCTCCTCTCTCCATTCCTTCCCTATCTTCCATCTCTCAGAAATGCACACGCATGGCCTTCCCAGTGAGAACTCTTATCATTCCCAGGTCCGTGAGCAGTCACACACACCTGTAACCCCAAAACAGGAGAGAGGGGAAGGAGGGTCACAAGTTCAAGGTCCGCTTCAGCTACATGCTAAGTTCCAGGCCAGCATGGAAGACATGAAAACAAACAAAAACAAAAGCCATTCTGCCAGTCAAGCAGCCCACCCTCCCCTATTCCTCGCATGCAGGAGGAAGAAACATGCAAATTTCTGTGAATTTGGGGCTAGCCTGGACTACATAGGGAGTTCCAGGTCAGAGCTACAGAGTGTGAGATCTACCATTCTCCCCCAAATCCCTCTCTCTAGAATGCATGCGCACAGACACACTTTTTTTTTCGTTTTTTTTTTTTTTAGCTCTTTATTTTTTTTGTAATTTTAGATTTATCTATTTATTATATGTAAGTACACTGTAGCTGTCTTCAGACACTCCAGAAGAGGGCGTCAGATCTTGTTACAGATGGTTGTGAGCCACCATGTGGTTGCTGGGATTTGAACTCCGGACCTTCGGAAGAGCAGTCAGGTGCTCTTACCCACTGAGCCATCTCTCCAGCACCGCATACACACACTTTTAATACACATGTACAGGAAAACAAACTTAATGAACAAATTTATGGACAGAGGTAGACGGTATCTTATTTTTCCCAGAAGAGAATAAAATCTGTTTATTCATGTTTTCTTTGCTATGCCATTAAAAATTTCCTACTTGGGTTGGGGAGATGGCTCAGTGGTTAAGAGCACTGACTGCTCTTCCAAAGGTCCTGAGTTCAAATCCCAGCAACCACATGGTGGCTCACAACCATCTGAGATCTGATGCCCTCTTCTGGGATGTTTGAA
Organism: Mus pahari; assembly: GCF_900095145.1. Taxonomy (NCBI): domain Eukaryota; kingdom Metazoa; phylum Chordata; class Mammalia; order Rodentia; family Muridae; genus Mus; species Mus pahari. The sequence goes on along the minus strand of NC_034590.1, from coordinate 156,752,819 downwards.
GACAGCTAAAGTGTACTTACATATAATAAATAAATAAATCTTTAAAAAAATTTTTTTCCTACTTTGGATTCCTGTATTTTGTAAGTGCTCATTTTTTCACAGAAAAATTGCAATTACCTCATATTACAAAGTTTTTTGTTTAATAACCACAAAAGATTATTTGGTCACATTGGAATTTCACTGTATTAAATTCAAGTTTAAAAAAATCAAGTCAAGCCAGGCAATGGTGGTGCACACCTTTAATCCCAGCTCTTGAGAGGAAAAGGCAGGAGGATTTCTGTGAGTTTGAGGCCGATCTGGTCTGCAAAGTGAATTCCAGGACAACCAAGACTGCAAAGAAACCCTGTCTTGGAAAAAAAAAAAAAAAATCAAGTCAAATCTCATTTCAATAAGCCACAAAAAAATTGTCCAAATTTCTTATTACCCTAAACTTTACTGCATTAAATATTCTTTGGAATAAGTAGGCCAACAGCTGGAGGTTTTAGAAATGTAGAGTTGGCCTACCTATACACACACTTCCAATGATCTCAGTTCTCAGTGGGAAAGTCAGGCTGTATGCATTTCTGAGAGATGAAAGACAGGAAAGGAATGAAAAGAGGAGAAAACAGAAAAAGAAAAGTAGGTTGTAAATACAAGAAACCACGGGAGAGGCAGCCATCTTTCATTGTAGGGAACCGCTTTGGCACACTTTGGCACTGAGGAGCTGACACACTGACACATCTGTTGACAGCCATATTGCCAGGACCTCACAAAGGCGGGCACCGTGGTAATAAAGCACATGCTGAGGCCAGGCTGCCCACCACATCAGACGCTCAAAGTAGCTACAGTAAGATCCTTTCCAAAGAAAGAGGCCAAACCCTTGAGCTGTACCTATGAGCAACTACTCTGTGGGTGAGCTGAAGCTTAGAAGGCGCTGTCTATGGGTCTCTTCTAAAGAGAATGTCTGCTCATGAAAGGGCCACCTGGTATCAAACAGTATTTCAATCACTGTAGACCAAGTCTCCCAGTTCTCTCAGGTGCTCCTTAAATTTCATGGAGAAAAGAAAATTACCTACTCATTATAAGTGGTTACAGAAATAAAGACAGCCATATTGCACCTGACTTCTTGAGTACCACAGAGAAAGAACTCATTTTCAGCAGTGTTTATTCCACTATTTGCAAATGGCTGACTGATTGGCAGCTACAATATATGAAATAAAGAACCATCACAAAGAGCAAGTGTCATGTTCCCTGGTAAGTAACAAATATGAACATAATCTAACCTCCCCATCCAGACTGTGGAATTTAGCAGGAGAATAGATTTATTGGCTCTTTGATTGCCTGATATGTTGTGAGGACATTTTCTGTGACGCTGTGGTTATTACTGAGGTTAGATAAGAAAATCTCCTCTCTCTAGGGACATTTGTATTAAGAGTTACATATTCACACGAAGGATAGAAAATGAGTATTTTTGAAGCAAGTGAAATGTGACAGGAAGTGTGAGGTGGAGAGTAAGAAGTGTACCCAATAATCTTGGAGGAAAATGAAGAACTCTATCTTACAATTCAGTTTATCATAACCCAGGATGCAAGCTAGTACATTTCAAACACATACCCTGTTCATCATCTACTTTCAGAAGGCCAATTTAAAAACCTGCATCAGATGTTAATATAAAGTATTTTCACAGTTTTCCAAACTACATTTAAAAGATTCTCTTCCAACACACACCAAACAGCTCTCTAATTAGACTTAAGACTGCCTAAAAGAAAGACACCATGTCTAGTCCTGGAAACCCATCAACTCCCCAGCACTGAGTCTTGGATCTTAGAGGAGCGTCAACAACTGCCACTTTACTAATCCAGCATGATCCCTGACTGCATCCAAATATCTGTTTTTATATCCACAGAAGTCTAGGTCCCACACCTCACCAAGGAAACTTCTCTTTGCAAAGGATGAAGACCATTAACAAAAAACTACAACTCATCAAATACAGAGTTGTATTCCTGCATCTTAAGGTCAAGGGAGTTTGCTGTGAGATTCTGACTCCTAATAACTAAGAAGCTGCAACCATGAAGTCTCACCAGCATGGCTGCATATACACGACCTGAACAAGGAAGAGACCAATAGACATGCTAACGTGGGCAGGGAAAGCTCACAGGGCTTCTGTCCTACACAAAGAGCTACAGGGAACTAAGGAATGCTGAGAGTAGGAGAAGCAGCCTCCTCAGGGATGAGCTTACCATGGCCAGTCCTGAAAACATACATGACGAGGTCTACTTACGTGCTTAGGATTCTCTCTCTCTCTCTCTCTCTCTCTCTCTCTCTCTCTCTCTCTCTCATAAAGAGGCTATGAATTTTAATGGGGAGGTTTACAGAGGGAGGGAGGGAGGGAAAGAGGGAGGGAGGGACGAAGGGAAGGAAAGAAGCAAGCAAGCAAGCAAGCTGGTTGGTACATGCCCGTTAACACCAGCATTTCAAAGTGGAGTGACAGGGATCAAAAGTTAGCTAGCCATATAAACACACGTCTTTAATCCTAGCAATTGGGGATACAGAGGCAAATAGTATGAGTTTGAGAACAGGGCAGCAAGAGCTACATAGTGAGCCCTTGCCTTAGAACCTAATCCACCTCCCCCCAAAAAAGTTCAAGGCTGTTAGGTCCTAACCTTTCATTTCAGCACAGCACTCAGGAGGCAAAAGCAGGCAGATCTCCATGAGTGAGAGTCCATACTAAGTCCCAGGCCAGCCAGGACTGGGAGAGAGGGAAGAGGGGAGGGAGAACAAGAGAGGAAAGAAGAGGAGGAGGAGCAGAGACAAGATATAGTGAGTTCACCAACCTTCACTATGTGAGACTGTCTAAATTACTAAGTAAAAGTTCAAAGCTTGGTAATGTTGATGCACTCAGGAGACATAAGCAGAAGAATCACCGCAAGTTCAAGGCCAGCTTGGTCTACATAGGAAATTCAAGGTGAGCCAGAGCTATGCAGTCTTTTTGTTTTGTTTTGTTTTGTTTTGTTTTGTTTTGTTTTGTTTTGTTTTGTTTTTCGAGACAGGGTTTCTCTGTATAGCCCTGGCTGTCCTGGAACTCACTTTGTAGACCAGGCTGGCCTCGAACTCAGAACTCCGCCTGCCTCTGCCTCCCNAGTGCTGGGATTAAAGGTGTGCGCTACCGCTGCCCGGCTTTATGCAGTCTTTTTTAATTGATTTAAAAACAAAAAAAACTTCACAAAATACACACACACATACACTCATACACAAAGACATAAATCTTTCTCTTGGGAAGCCTATACCATGCTGGGCATATACTATCCTTCTCCAGAGAGAAAGAGCAGGAGAGATCACTTAAGCACCTTCTCTGACGCAAATGCAATCCTTTATTTCCATTTAAAAACCTACTTTTGCTTCAACAACAACAGTATAGACATAACCCTGTATCCAAGGGGAAGAGGGGTGATATTAGAGTAGGCAGCGCCAGCTCAGATAATGTTCAACTATTTGCAATGAAATACTGGTGAAAATATGAGCATTTTAGATGTGAATTTTTAGAAAAATAATCTATAGTTTTATGGATATTTACAGCATGTGTCTGTACCTAGTCTTGCAGAACTCCATCTCCCTCCATCTCATTTGTAATATAAACTGCTCTCAAAGTTCTTTAATACATTGTAACTGGGCAACTTTGTACACAGTCCCTCCAAAGCAGCAGAGATCAATACTCTAATACAAGATGCCAATTCCATTACCACAGAACCCTGTGCAAGCAGCCAGCTGCTTCCATCAGCTTCATTCCTGACACGTCTCACCCTGATGGATGAAGCACTTTTACTTTGATGCATGAATAAAAGTTGTAAAAGAAATAATGACATTTAAAATTACACTTAACCTTTGATTACAAAGTTTAAAAGACAGAAATAAATTTAATTTTTTTACATTATGATGCGTATATTTTACCACCAAACCCATCTATCTGTTCATATGCAATTAAAATGCTGCACCTAAGGTTTTATAAACTGCCATGACTATAGACATTTGTGTATGGTTTACCACTTATGACTAAAATGTTACAACAAGAAAGAATGAAAAGGAATGAAAATTAAACACTAGCTGAGAAATGAAGAAATGGAAATGGGAGAAAATACTTTAAAAAACTATTTTATGAATAAAAATTTCTAACTTTTTTGAATTCTTTCTAAATTTGCCAACAACAAGAACAAGACTTACTCAGCCTTTTCATACAGTTATTACATGTACCTTCCCTTTGTGCCATTTTGTTATGATCTGAGACAACACAGCTGAAATATAATCAAAAAGAACCAAGAGTCGTCTGTATACAATGGTACTACCAACTCAGGGCACCAGATTTAACTTGTGTCTTAAACCATATCCTCCATCTCTCTCTCTTTTTTTTTGGTTTTTTGGTTTTTTGGTTTTTCGAAACAGGGTTTCTCTGTATAGCCCTGGCTGGCCTCGAACTCAGAAATCCGCCTGCCTCTGCCTCCCAAGTGCTAGGATTAAAAGTGTGCACCACCACGCCTGGCCCTCCATCTTTTATTTCACTTCTTATTTTCAACAAACTAAAGCTGTAATACATCCTTTCTCAACCAGCCTTAATCATTTCACAACTACGGTTACTATGACAACAGGATACAGTTTATCTGTGCTGTTTTCATTTTCCCCATTTGACTTGCCATAACAACACAATCATTCTGCTTTTCTCCAATATGTGACAATTTTGTTTTAGGATTGTGCTCTTAAGGACTGGATTTCCCTATAAAGAAAGCAAATCATGGAACTTATATAGGAATTTTAATTAAATATCTAGTACCCAATTTTAAAAACTTGGTGGAAGAATTAATTTCATTAAATACTTTCATCATATAGAACTAAACAACATCTAGAGGCTGGAGAAATGGCTCAGTAGTTAAAAAAAAAAACTGGCTGCTCTTCCAGAGCACCCAGGATTTGATTCCCAGCAAACACATGGCAGTTAACCATCTGCAACTCTTGTTCCACGGGATCCAACACCCTCTCCTGGCCTCTGGAGATACTGTGTGCATGTGCTACAGAGGCAAAACACCCATACACATAAAAAGGTGAGATTTTTTAAAATCTAATTTAATTTTTTTTAATTAAAATGTTCTTAAATTAAAAGTAAACCACCAGAATTAACATCTACCTTATTAAATCTAGTTTACAGGTAGCAGTGACATTTTGGTACATAGTTCTCCAATCAAAACATAGCAACATCACTACACTTATGAGCTGTAAGTGTCCAGTAATACCTGGCCCAAGTAGAAGAAGCAAGAATAAAAAGTTAAAGGACTGGCGAGTTGGTTCTGCCATTACGAGTCCAGGGAAAAGACAAGCATAGTGGTACACACCTTCAATCCCAGCACTCTGAGTTTAAGGCTAGCCTGGTCTACAGATCCAGGGCAGCCAGCGCTACACAGAGAAACCCTGTCTTGACTATTATAAATAAGGCTGCTATGAACATTATGGAGCATGTGTCCTTATTACCAGTTGGAAGATCTTCT
>NC_034590.1:156743206-156745139 GCF_900095145.1 Mus pahari | reverse complement strand
CGAAGCCTAAGGTTCAGACCAAGGCAGGGGCCAAAGCTCCAGCTAAGGCCCAGGCTTCAGCTCCAGCCCAGGCTCCCAAAGGTGCTCAGGCCCCCAAAGGTGCCCAGGCCCCCGTGAAGTCCCCATAGAAAAGGCTCCTGCCAGCGTGAAGACAGAGGGACTGATGTGGTACACCCTCTGCAGATGACCAGTGTCCTGTGCTGTTTTTACAAATAAACTCAGGCAAGATCTGTTAAAATAAATAAATAAATAAATAAATAAATAAATTTTAAAAAGAAAATAGGGGGTGCAGCAAAGGGAGAGGAGAGTTCCAGGGGAACTAATGGCCCTCTTCTGATTTCTGTAGGCGCCAGGAATATACATGCTGCATGTGCATACATACAAATAAAACACTTATACATATAAAATAAATCTTTTTTTTTAAGATTTATTTATTTATTTATTTATTTATTTATTTATTTATTTAATGTAAGTAGCTATCTTCAGACACTCCAGAAAATACGGATGGTTGTGAGCCACCATATGGTTGCTGGGATTTGAACTCATGACCTTCGGAAGAGCAGTCAGTGCTCTTACCCACTGAGCCATCTCACCAGCCCTAATTTTTTTCTTTTAAGTAAAAAAGGAATAAAGACAGTTCCAAACCCTTTGCTGTGCTAATCCAACTTTACTTGCTATATCTACCACAGAGACAGCAGTGGGCCTTTTACTTGCTAACTGCTATTTGACCTCACAATCAAGTTTTTCTATGGTAGAACCACCCTGCAGAAACTTATAGTTTAAACCTTTATTTATGGCATAAATAGTGTTTACAAAAACTCACTCATAAGAAAAACACTCAGAAAAAAGGTCAAAGAAAAGGCAATTACTGTTCAAACTCGGCAATATAAAGTTATAATCCTATCTTGGGGCTGGCAAGATGGTTCAGGAAGTAAAGATGCTTCCTGTGGAGCGTGCACAGTTTGATTCCCAGTTCTTACACGGTGGAAGCAGAGAACCAACCTCTCCAGCCATCCTCTGCACTCCAACGCAATCATGCCCACATGTGTCCAGACAGAAGAAAAAAGAAAGGAAGGAATGAGTATGGGATGAAAGGGTTTTTTAAGGTTTATCATGAATATCTTTAATCACTAAATTCAGATCCCTTATCACCACACAAATATAAAGTACCCCAACAGTCCTGCAAACAACCATGTTCGTGTGAGCAGTTAGACATACATACTTACTGCTTACAAATAAAACAGAAATAGACCTCTTATTTAAAAAAAATGTACAAACGCTACTAAATTTCCCATTAGTTCCCTGCAGGCATAGAGAAGATTATTTATAATATTGTACTATTTTTGCTAGAGAGAATTTTCACATATTAACAAGGCACATTTTAATTTTAATCACAGCTTATATAATTTAATAAAGTTTGTAGAATGCAATGAACTGAAAATTATAATTTACTTAACCAAACCTGAGTATGAAAAACAAATTTAAGGTTTTTCATAGCAATCATTTCCTCAAGCTCATTTGCTATTTTACTGTTTATTTGCTTGGCTGGCTTGTTTTTTTTTTTTTTTTTTTTTTCATTTATTTGCTTTTTAAGATTGTGTGTGTGTGTGTGTGTGTGTGCGCGTGTGCGTGTGCGTGTGCGTGTGCGTGTGTGTGTGTCTGCACATGCATGCAGATGAGGTGCCCTTGGTTAGAAGATGGTATTGGATCTCCTGGAGTTGGCATTACACCCTGAGTGACAGACACCTTATGGAATGCTGAGAAGGAAACTCCATTGGCTGAAAGAACAGCAAGTACTCTGAAAGAGCGGAGCCTCCTCTCCAGCCTGCTCTAACTTTAAAACAAGGTCTCATTCTGCATCCCAAACGAACCTAAAATTCACTATGTGGCAAAAGTGGACAAGGGATGGTAGTGGTGATTTTTTTTTTTTTTT
>NC_034590.1:156722754-156742826 GCF_900095145.1 Mus pahari | reverse complement strand
AGGTGGATTTCTGAGTTCGAGGCCAGCCTGGTCTACAGAGTGAGTTCCAGGACAGCCAAGGCTATACAGAGAAACCCTGTCTCGAAAAACAAAAAAAAAAAACAAAAAAAAAAAAACAAAAAAAAATAAACAAAAGAAAAGCTCTGCTGTGGGCTAGGGAGATGCTGAGTCAGCACAAGAAACTGAGCGTGGACACCCAGCCCCAGGTAAAACTGGGCACAGCTACTGAGAGGGGCAGACACAGGTAAACCAGTGCTCACCAATCTTTCAGAACTTGGCAAAGAACCAAGATCCAGGTCAGTTGATGTCACAAAAGTAAGGTAGGGAGGTAGGTTGACAGACAGACAGACAGATATGCAGAATTAAGGTAGTAATCAACAGAAGTAAATACTCAAAGTCATGGTTCCCATATGGATTCAAATTGGTTGAGTGTCCACAAATATACATACACACACACACACACACACACACACACACACACACGCACGCATACACACGCATGCATGCACACGCACAAACTGCTTAGAATTGATGCTCAAAATAATTCAGGTGGCTTAGAAAGCTATTGATTTAGTTAGCAATTTTTTAGCTTCATCGTTGTAGAATTGAGTAAACTAAGAAACATACCAATTTTTCCATTTTTCTACTCTCTGAATCAACTCCAACTAATACCTGATGAATGAGGAATGTTCTGCGAAGCCTAACCCATAAAACCTGAAACCATACTAAAAACACAAAGGCAAATTTCTCTTTTGTGTCTGTCAAAACATTTGACTTGAATAATTAACCTAAATCTTTAAAAAGCTCTAAGAGCACTACATTTTAATACTATCGGATAGTAAGCCTCTTGTTACAAAGATGATCAAGCTTTATATATATTCCAAAGTAATACATTTCTAAAAAGTTCTCACATTTGATTTTTTTTTCTTAAGAAGCACTCAAACAAATCTCCCAGGACTTCAAATGCTGCCGCTGCTTTTCAAGTCACATCTGCCCTCCCAGGTTGTGTCTGAATCCCAGCGAGGGCTACAGTGACCTCGCAGAGGAGCACTAGTCCGCCTTGGCATCCGTCTCATTGTTTTGTTTCTGATAGGGTCTATGTAACCCAGGCTGGCTAGAGATTCAGAGATCCCACTGGCTCTGCCTCCTGGGTGTGGAGATTAAAGGTGTGCACTATCACTCTGGCTGAAAGACAAGGATTTGAACTGAATGCTGTCTCAAGAAATCCATGTCTACACATACTAGTCAGGAAAAACTTTTTAGGTAAAAACATTAAATATCAAAAAATAAAATTCTAAGTATGATAATCATTTATATTTATTCCTTTTTTCATAAATATGAGATTATATATCTAAACTACCCACAAGACTTAAAAGACAAAAACTTTGCTCATTCTAACTAATGTGTGAACTCTTATAGAATACCTCAAGTTGGAAACTGAGACACAAGCCTTCATTGTCACCATACAGGAGCAGCAGAACAGTCTCAAGCTCAGAGCAGCTTTAAAAATTTGAAAGCTGCTTGGAAAGAACAGAAAACTTAGAAAAAAGCAAATGCTAAAAAGAGTTGGGGGACAGGGGTTTGGCTTTGTGGACTATAAGACCTGTAATCTGAGTAAGGACGCTCCCAAAATCAAGGCCAGCCTGGGCTACACCGTAAGACCTTGTCTCAAGAAACAGTGAGATGGCTCAGTGGTGAGGAAGTTTTCAGCTACTCTGAAAAAGCTGAAGTTGATTTCTAGGACCCACATAGTAGGAGAGAATCAACTCATAAGTTGTCTTATGACCTCCACACCTCCATGTGCTATGACATACTGTGTGTGTAGACATATACAATAGACAAGTGAAAATTTATTTTTTAGTTTTGTTTGTTTATTTGTTTATATGGGTGCTTTGTCTTTCTGTACATCTGCATGACAGAAGAGGGCATCAGATCCCATTATAGATGGTCTGAGCCACCGTGTGGTTTCTAGGAACTGAACAACCAGTGCTCTTGACCACTGAGCTATCTCCAGCTCCTAGACAGCCCAGGCATGGTACTGTACACCTTAATTCCAGCATCTGGAAGGCAGAAGCTGGCAGATCTCTCTGAGTTCTAGGCCAGTCTGGTGTATATAGCAAATTCCAGGTCACTATACAGTGCTCTTTCTCAGGAAGGCATAAGCAGAACAGTGTACTGAACTCAGAAACAAACCCATACATCTTAAGACAGGACTTCTGATGCGGAGAGCACTACAGACCAGCAGAGAATTCAGATTCTTCCAAAAAGTAGTGTTGGAGGTCACTGATGCCTGTATGAGAAGGAAATGTGATAGAACCCCTCCCTCACACTAAATACACCCCAGTTCTACTGACATTAGAGCTGGGAGTGTAAAAGAGGCTACTTTTATAAGCTTTTAAGTCACTACAAGCTAAACACAAGGTTGAAAGACTTCCAGCCAGCCTTACACTTGGGAAATATGGCTCTAATGCAATCTGTCATCACCTGACCTTGGACAACAGCCCCAAGTCTTTCCACCTCCATTGCCTTTTTTTAAATAGGAAAATATTCCATGATAGACTTTACTGATAACATACAACTTTTTTTTTTTCAAGCAGCATATGGGATTTGTAAGATGGATTTCTAACCAGGTCTTTTGGGCAGGGTGTGCTGCTGATATAAAAATCATCACAAACTGCCTTTGCTGAATGAGCTAAGTGGGTGGACAGCATCCTAGTGCTGATACCTAAGAGGATGCAGAAAAGGAGAAGAAGATAAATGTTTCCCAGTCTCCCAGACTGCAGAGTATAAATAACAGAACATGCTGACAGTGTTTAAGGCTGACCTTGATGGAATAGTTTATTTCAATCGCTCCTAGATGTAAAGTGCACTCACTGGGGTAAACTGACCTTGCTGGGCATCTGCTTGGTCATGCCATTTCTCTAATAAAACTGAGAAAAGCAGACATACCCTGGAAATACAGTAGGACAGGAATCAAAGGATTTAAGTGTGTCTATCCACATGTTCTTGACAAGAAAAATTCCATCATTGTAGACAGGGATAAATTGTGGCTGCTTGCCTGAGCAGCTAGGGGAATGAGAATATTAAGAACGGGATGTTCCAGGAAGACATTTTTTATAAGCACCAGCCAAGTCATCTCTCCACCATTTTCTGTGACACTACCAAACAACACACTCAACATTTCATTAGCTGCTCAAAGTGACATTTTATGATGAAGCTCAGATCTTATAGTCAAACCCTTGTTTAAATAGTCATAACTAGTTGTACTGAAATGATAATTATCAACAACAAATGATGAAAAACACACCCCACACTTGGGTGATAGTGGTGCAGCCCTTTAATATCAGCACTCGGGAGACAGGCAGGTGGATCTCTTGAGCCATTCTTAGCTAGTTCTCAGGTTCTTTTTCCCATCCCCACCCCCACCCTGCCTTACCCCCATCACTAGATAAAAGAAAGAAGGATAGAGGAAAGAGAGATATTTCTAAATTTAATTTCTTTCTTCTTGTTTCTTCTTTGCTTTTAACTAGTGGATTCTTCTTTTTCCCCCTCTTTATCCCCACCCACCCCTTCACTAGATAGGAGAGAAAGAAGAATAGAGGGGAGAGAGAAAGAGAGCAAGAGAGAGGAGGGGAGAAAGAGAGAGAGAGAGAGAGAGAGAGAGAGAGAGAGAGAGAGAGAGAGAGAGAGAGAAAAAGAATCACTGAAACTATTTAATATCTTGTTGTTGCTTCTTTGAGCATAACTACTAACNCCCTCTTTATCCCCACCCACCCCTTCACTAGATAGGAGAGAAAGAAGAATAGAGGGGAGAGAGAAAGAGAGCAAGAGAGAGGAGGGGAGAAAGAGGGAGAGAGAGAGAGAGAGAGAGAGAGAGAGAGAGAGAGAGAGAGAGAGAGAGAGAAAATGAATCCCTGAATCTATTTTTTTTCTTGTTGTTGCTTCTTTGAGCATAACTACTAACAAATCAAAACCAACCCCCCTCAAACAACCAACTTCCTACCCCACCTATCAGGGCTCTAGCATTTATACACCCTCTGAAAAGTTCCCAGAATTCCACAATTATAGAAACTATCTGCAGCTGGCAAAACCACACCTCTGCTAGAGCAGGAGACAAATCATAGTCAACTGCTGCAGACCATCTGAAGCAGCGCCATAGTCTCATATCTGGGACTAAAACAAAAACATGTTCTTATAATTAATATATATATATATATATATATATATATATATATATATATAATTTTTTTTTTTTTTTTTAGAGAAACCATAACCTGGAATTCTTACTACAGATCTCTGAGTTTGAGGCCAGCCTGGTCTACATAATGAGTTCCAGGACAGCCAGGAGTATACAGAGAAACCCTGCCTCAAAAACAAAAACCACACAACAATACAGATAGATAGATAGATAGATAGATAGATAGATAGATAGATAGATAGATAGATAGATAAGGTTAATATGGGGGACATTAACTAGGATCCACAGATAGGATGCAGGGATTGTTGAATCTTCTGAAATGGTGTAGAAAACGTAAGAGACAGGAGAGGATCTTGCTGCATCCAGAGCGGTGACCACAAAAGGTCAGGCCGCCTTGAATTAGAGATGATCCTCCAAATACCTCGTTTATGACCCATGAGAACCTGGTTCCATCTGAGATAAAAAAAGGTCTAAGAACAGACACACCAAAACTAGAAATGCTAAGGGAATAAGGATATAGTTCAACGGTCTAGCACATGCCTAGCATGTAAAGATCTTAGGCTCAAATCTCAGCATTCTTTTAGTTCCACGGCAGTTAAACAACTAAATATTCAATTATCAGCCAGAAAGGTAGCCATGCCTTTAATCCCAGCACTCTGGAGGTAGAATTAGGAAGTTTGTGTGAGTTCAAGACCAGCCTAGTCTACTTAGCAAGTTACAGGGCAATGTAGTGAGACTGTCTCAATAATAATAACAATAATAATAATAATTAAAACAACAAAAATAACAATAAAACAATAACAACAATTATTCCAAGGAAGAAAAAGCGGTGGCTCAGTAGTTAAAAGCATTTGCTGGTCTTGCAAAGGAGCCAAGTTAAGTTTCTAGCACCCATACTGAATGGCTCACAGCCAACCATAACCCACGCTCTTAGGAATCTGACATCTTCTGGTCTCTAAGGGCACTTGTACAAATATGGTGTACTAGACTCACGGAAAAACAAACCCACACAAATAAATAAAAATAAATCTTTAAAAATATTCAATAACAGCTAAACATGGTGGCCACGCCTTTAATCGTAACAGACACAGATGTATCTCTGGGCTCAAAGCTTGCTTGGTCTACCTAATGAGTTCTCCAGCCCAGGCAGAGCTACGTAAGACTGTCTAAATAAATAAAGGTTCAATACCATCCTTGCACTTCAAATCTTGTCCACCTTTCCTCAATTTACCTCCCTGTTCTTTAAGCTTCTCTGCACACTCACATCTTGACCACACAGCATTTTATTCCTCACTAACACAATTTCTTTTTAGGACTTCCCCCACAAGGAATCAGTTTTACTAGATCCGGAGTACATTCTGTTTTAATCAACTGAAGACAAGATCTGATTCCTAGTGCTAATTAATTCGCGCTGTTAATTTGAGCTCATCAATCCTTGAGCTTTGAGGAAAAAATATAAACTATAGTGTGGCCAAATTTTAGTGACTGAAATACACCCCTACCTCATAAATCTGTAATATTTTTTGAAAAGACACAAAACTTACTAATAAGAACGATAACTCACCAACAACTACACATAGTACAGTTCTGCTGACTGGCAAGTAATTTGCAAGGGCAGATCAGTTTAGCTGCATAAAAGAAATATATCCACCTGCACGCACTAGCACTAATCAGGGCGTGAAATTAAACTTCTTATTTGAAAAGAAATAGCTGCTTCAAGGCTGTGATTTAGTCGGAGAAGCAAATATTAAGGTCATCCTCTTCTCTCTGATGTTTATAGCATTTCTAATAGGGGAAGCAAAGGAGAAGGGCCAGCCGGCTAACTTCTATAAAAGCGAAAATATCCCAGTGACATGACAAATTTTCCACTTGCTTAATCACACAGATGTAACCGAACCAAGCTGCTACAGAGAATGCAGAGATCTCTTACACACTTGGAAAGCCCAAACTGATGACTGTGGATGTCTAGCCAAATTAGTCAAAACAGAGATCACAGTACAAAAGATTCAACAAATATTAAGTGCTATAATAAGTTTTAAAATAACCTATTACCATTTTCATTACAACATAGCCCAATTTGGATTAGCTGAGGCTAATGAGATCCTAATTCAGTAATTTAGCCAGTTGTTAAAATTTTCCCAGTATTTGTCAAAATCTATTAATATAAACTTCAACTCATTCTAATATATTATAGTCTCACTATTCCGGTTGTTTGCTTGTTTTTAATTAAGAAAGGTCAATGGAGGAGAAGTCAGACATGGTAACACCTACTTGTAATTCCAGGACTGAAGAGGAAGAGGAAGAAGTTTAGGAGTACAAGCCAATCCTCAACTATACATAGGAAAACCAAAGCCTTTTAGTTAAGAGACAGACAGACAGCCGGGCATAGTGGCACATGCCTTTAATCCCAGCACTCGGGAGGCAGAGGCAGGCAGATTTCTGAGTTCAAGGCCAGCCTGGTCTACAAAGTGAGTTCCAGGACAGCCAGGGCTATACAGAGAAACCCTGTCTCAAAAAAAACAAAAAGGAAAAAAAAAAAAAAGAGAGAGAGACAGACAGATTGGCTCAACAACAACAACAAAGTCAAGTTCGTTTTTACCTGAACCAGCAAGATAAGAAAATCCCTGTATTTACCCTATAAGGAAAGTAACTTTGCAGCAATAACCATTTCTATTGTTTCTGCTTTCCTCAGCTTTTTTCTGCCTATAAAAATCAGCCGTCCTTGCTCAGCTCATCTGAACACACTCATTCTCCTTTTATAGAACTGTGGTGAGCAACTCCAGAATCACAATGAAAGCCAATTAAGATGTGTAAGTTAGAGCAGGAGAGATACCGCAATGGTTCAGGGTACTCTTGTTCTTCCAGAGGATCCGAGTTTGGTTCCCAGCACCCAGATCCAATTGCTCACAACTGCCTCAAACTCTTCTGACCCTCACAAACATCTCATACACATGACATACACTCTCATAAACACACACACACATAAATGCAAATAAGGCTTATTTTTAATTATATGTATATGTCTATCTGGGATGCCTGAGGTCCAAGGTCTTGGAGCTGGAGCTACGGGCATTTGTGAGTCACCAGATACAGGCGCTGGGAACTCAACCCTGGCTCTCTGCAAGAGCAACATATTGTCTTACTGCTGAGCCATCTCTCCATCCCCCAAAGTAAATCTCTCTTCTCTTAAAAGTCTTCACAAGCCGGGCGTGGTGGCACACGCCTTTAATCCCAGCATTTGGGAGGCAGAGGCAGGCAGATTCCTGAGTTCGAGGCCAGCCTGGTGGTGTTCTGTGGTGATAGTTTACAATGAAAATGTGAGGAAAGCAATGCCCTGATAGGAAGATCAATTAACATTACCAATGATAGAACAAAATGGCATCATAAGAAACTATAATTCACATTCCTGCTAACAACTTTTAAATAAAATCAATCATGAAGAAGTAGACAATACAGATGTGAGGTATTTGTAAAACTATCTCCAGACTCTCCGAGAAGAGCTGGGATTTCAGAGCCAAGGATGATGGCCTACGCTTGTATTCCTGGCACTTGAAAGACTAAGACAGCAGGGAAAACCACCAGCTTCAGGTCAGACTAGGATACAGAAAAAGACAGTTCCAAAAAAGGCCAATTTCATAATTAACCACGTTTGGACTACTGTAAAGAGACAGAAACTAAAGAGATATTACACAAGACATGATTTACTCCCATGTTTATTTTATATTTAGTGTCAGAAGTTTTTGAGGCAGGTTATGATCTATCCCAGGAGATATTAGCTCTAAGCTGAGCATGATCCTCTGATCAAGAACCTTGAACTTCTTTTTTGCTTTTTTTTTGTTTTGTTTTTTTGTTTTGTTTTTGTTTTTCAAGACAGGGTTTCTCTGTATAGCCCTGGCTGTCCCGGAACTCACTTTGTAGACCAGGCTGGCCTCGAACTCAGAAATCCGCCTGCTTCTGCCTCCCAAGTGCTGGGATTAAAGGCGTGCGCCACCATGCCCGGCGAACCTTGAACTTCTGATCCTCCTGCCTCTATATCCCCCGTGATGACATTACAGGAATGTGCCACCATGCCCAATTTGTATAGCTGTGGAGACTAGGCCCAGAGCTTCCTATATACTAGCTAGGCAAGAACTCTATCAACTGAGTCACATCCCTAACCCTCTTTTCTGAGTATTTAGAAGATGCAGCTCAGAATTAGAAGATATGCATAGCACACAGAAAGACCTGAGTCAGATCCTCAGCACTGGGGCTGGGGTTGGGGCTAGGGAGGACATTACTGAGCCAATTGGGAATTCTGAATAGGAACTGTACATTAAATAATTAATTTATCAACATTAAATTTTCTGACTAGAATATGGTATTTTAATTATAAGGGAGTTTTTGTTTTGTTTTGTTATTTTTCAAACAGGGTCTCACTACTGTATTCAGAGATCTACCTGTCTCAGTATCCCAAGTGCTGGGATTAAAAGACATGAGCAACTATGCCTGACAAGAAAAATACTAAGAAATACATGTACCAGGCTAGCGAGATGGCTCAGCGGGTAAGAGCACTGACTGCTCTTCCGAAGGTCCTGAGTTCAAATCCCAGCAACCACATGGTGGCTTACAATCACCTGTAATGAAATCTGATGCCCTTTACTGGTGCATCTGAAGACAGCTATAGTGTACTTATGTATAATAAGTAAATAAATAAATCTTTGGACCAGAGCGAACAGGGACCGAGCAAGTGGAGTTGACCGGAGCAAGCAGGGGCCACTGGACAGGGCCAACTGGAGCGAGCAGAGGTCCTAAATTCCCAACAACCACAAGAAGGCTCACAACCATCTGTTCAGCTACAATGTACTCATATACATAAGATAATAAATCTTAAAAAATAAAAATAAAAATAAAAAAGAAATACATGTACCATGTGCAGGGTTCGATGGTGCATACCATTAATCCCAGCAGGCAGTCACTGAGTTTTGTGGCCAGCCTGGTCTATATATTGAATACCAGGACAGCCAGGGCTAGAGATCCTGTATGGTGGTTTGAATGAGAACTGTCTCCAAAGGCTCATAGATCTGAATACTTGTTCACCAGGGAGTGGCACTATTTGAAAGGATTAGAAGTTGTGGTCTTATTGGAGGAAGTGTGTCACTCAGGCTGGGCTTCCCAGTATCACAAAGCCCATTCCAAGAGACGTTCTCTCTTCCCACTGCCTGAAGATCCAGATGTATCAGTCCTGGCTACTTCTCCAATGTGATGTCTGCTTGTGCACTGCTTTGTTCCCTGCCATGATGACTTAAGTGGGAATTTCTGGTATCACTGGAGACTCACTTGAGCCATTTGATGTTTTTCTGGGAACTGCCTTAGGAGAGGATGTTTTGCTGAAGCAGACACATGAGAGGATATTTTGCTGAGAACAGCCAGAAGCTGCCTGGTAAAAGGGCCTGTGATGTTTTACTGGAATGGACGCTTGAGAGGACATGTGATATTTGTCAAGAGTGTTAAGTATAACCAGCAGCAGACAGTGGATAATGCCCTTGCATTGGTCTGTCTTGCTTTCTTCACTGATCTTCGCGTGGCTTGACTTTGGAGAGAGAAATGCAAAGAACTGCCAGTGGTGTCCCAGGTGCTTCTTACTGCTCCTCACACTCCGGTTGGTGGAGCCTCGTGGTTGCTTCTGCGCCAAGCCACTGCCACTGATTGATGTTTTGTGTTTGCTAAAGGACTGCTGACAACGAAGATGGAATCACTCCAAAGAACTATTTCATTTTCTTTTTTTTTTTTTTCTTTTTTGGTTTTTCGAGACAGGGTTTCTCTGTATAGCTCTGGCTGTCCTGGAACTCACTTTGTAGACCAGGCTGGCCTCGAACTCAGAAATTCACCTGCCTCTGCCTCCCAAGTACTGGGATTAAAAGAACTATTTCTCAACAGGTCGACAACCCCATTTCCTATTAACCTTTCTTCCCCCATCTCTGGTGAATGGTGAACTAGAAGGGAGGTTGAAGCAGTAAAGAACCATAATTAAAATAGATTTTGAAAAATCTAAGCCTACAGGTGGCAATGGACTGAACTTCTGAAATTGTAAGTAAGGCTCAGTAAAATGCTTTCTTTGACAAAGGCTGTCATGAAAGCCTAACAAAACACCTGGGCGGGTGGAGAGGGGATGGTGCTGTTACACCTGGGTGGGGGGAGAAGGATGGTGCTGTTACATCTGGGGGGGGGAGAGGGGTGGTGCTGTTACATCTGGGGGGGGGAGAGGGGTGGTGCTGTTACACCTGGGGGGAAGAGGGGATGGTGCTGTTACACCTGGGGGGAGAGGGATGGTGCTGTTACACCTGGGGGGGGGAGAGGGATGGTGCTGTTACACCTGGGGGGAAGAGGGGATGGTGCTGTTACACTGGTCCATCTTTATGGGAAACATTACTTTAGATACTTACAGTCCTTTATAATTTCTAAAATATTCTCATACTTAAATTTTTGCTTTATCCTCCTAAGAGTTGTTTGACACAGAAGTAGGCGATGGTAACACAGTTTTCCAGATAAGGCAATCAGACTCAAAGCAGTTAAGAAACTTACTCAATGTCTTATGATGTTTAGAAAGTTGAACCTGGGAAACAGGTCTTGTTTTCACTACAGCACAATGTAAAATTTACATTGTAGTCTAAACTAGCCCAGTCTTGGGTATTTCAAAGAAAGCATGAACAAAACAGGTAGGCTCTCTCATGATCAGTTATAAGCCAAAGAAGTTACCATTGGTCCACTCCAGTGTGTAGAGCTTTGATATTTGTCTTAAATACCTTTGAAAACAAGGATCAAAAAATATGAACTCTTATAAAAAGGGCTTTATGGTATGTTAATGGCTTATTACATACCTTGTAAGAGTCGTTTTGTTAAATGTGAATGTCAGTTTGATTTTCCGTCTCTTTTTTCTTGGCTATTTACAAGCTTTGTAAGAGTTGTTCCTTAATTAAGTCTAAACATAGTTTTATATAAATGGATTCCTGGAAATAAAACGTTCAGACTTAAGAAATGACTGTTACAGAGACTGTAACAGGCCGTAAAAAACGAATGCCACTTTAAACAAAGATTTCTCATTTTAATTAAAAAGATAATCATCAGAACATTCCTACACTTAACAGAACCATTTAAAGAAGCTTCTCTGAGAAAAAAAACCATGTGTATCTTACTCAGGCTTCCATCGCATAATCTATAATATATCTGGATCCATGTTTCAGTTGACTTGACAGAATTCTTATGTGCTAAACCTACAATTTAAAGATACACAGAAGGAGAGCAGGTCTGAGGGCTAGAGATGTAGCTAGTGCTGGAGAGCACACCTAATAAGCACAGCTCTGGGCTCTAGTCCCAAGATTGCCTCATTTCTATTATTTCTAATAATTTTTAAATATGAATATTGTCACAAAATTGAATATTTTCTCCATGAGGCACTGTTCAAATACATTTAAGAGTCAGGCAGTGGTGACACACAACTTTAATCTCAGCACTAGGGAGGGTGCAGATTTCTACATTTGAGGTCAGTCAGGTCTTCAGAGCCAGTTCCAGGACAGTCAGGACTACACAGAGAAAGCCTTTCTTGGAGGAAAAAAAAAAAAAAAGATGCAATTAAGAATATCTAATATGCCGGGTGGTGGTGGTGCACGCCTTTAATCCCAGCAGAGGCAGAGGCAGGTGGATTTCTGAGTTCGAGGCCAGCCTGGTCTACAGAGTGAGTTCCAGGACAGCCAGGACTGTACAGAGAAACCCTGTCTCAAAAAAAAAAAAAAAGACAAAACAAAATAACAACAACAAAAAAACACCTAAGACGGGCTGGAGAGATGGCTTAGCGGTTAAGAGCATTGACTGCTCTTCCAGAGGTCCCTAGTTCAATTCCCAGCAACTACATGGTGGCTCACAACCATCTGTAATAAGACCTGATGCCCTCTTCTGGTGTGTCTGAAGACAGCTACAGTGTACTCACATAAATAAAATAAATAAATCTTAAAAAAAAATAGATAAATAAATACTTAATACAGTCAGATGTGGTAGTGTATGCCTTTAATCCTAGACCTGGTAAGGCAGAGGCAGGAGGATCTCTGTGAGTTCAAGCCAGCCTTGGTCTACCTAGTCAATTCCTGGGCAGTCAGAATTGCATAGTGAAACTCTGTGTCCAAAAAAAAAAATTCCTTTTTAGGTCAGGTGTAGTAGTGTGTACTTTTAATCCTAGGATTTGGAAAGTAGAGGTAGAAAAACTGCCAAGCAAGAAGAGACAAGAGGATAACTAGGCTGGTGTAGTTAGTAATTTTCATGCTAAACTATGGCTAGATGGTGAGACTCTTCCCTTTCCAAAACAAAATGTACTTTTTAGATGACCATGCGTAACTATAACAAAGATTAGATAGCTTGTTAATGAGTCTGTGTCAGATAAAAAGATCACACTTCAAATATGACTTATCACAAAGTCACAGGTGATCTACACATATCTATGTAAGTTTCTACTCTGACTCCCATCAAAGCTGAAATCATCCCTTGCAAGCTCCTCCTCTCCCTCCTGGCCCACGCCCCGTGCCCAATGGTTTTGTTCTTGAGATAGGATCTCACTTCGTAGCTCTGGATAGCCTGGAACTTGCCACATTAGAGGCTTTTGTCTTCTGAACAGTGAGATTAGAAAGCAGAAATTCATCTATCCTGCTCACTAGGATTAAAAGTGTGCCTTGTCCCACCCTGTGCGTTGTGGATGCCTAGATATGGCTGGAGATTTAAAAAAATAAAATAAAATAAAAAGAAAGAAAAATGCCATTAGAGACTGAATTTGAAGAGGCAGGATTCTTTTCAATTGATTCATTTGACTTTTAAATTGCCTGTTTTTAACTCAAACCCTGCCAAATTTGTTACAGTTGGACAACATTCTAAAAGAGTAAAAAGGAGCTCATAATTAACTGTCATTATAATTAACTGCGATTTGAAAAAGATACACCAAATGTTCTACTTAAATCACCTTTTCTAAATTACACAAAAACTAAGTCTGAATAACACCACCTGACAATCTATTTCTGCAGCAATATATTACTGGAAACTGTTTCAAAGTGGTTTATATTCTCTCTGGAAACAAGTTATAATGAGGAGACTATTTCCTGAAACATAGTAGCAAAGAAAGGAGTAGTATAAGGAACAGCATCAAAACAGATTCAGTAACTTAAAACTCTGCAATCATTAAAAAAAGGAAATTATGTTCCAGCTTCATAAAATGGGAGTGACATACCGGAGATCAGCAAGCACACACTCAACTGTAAAAAGGACAGTTCTTCCATATCCACTCAGTAAACAAGCTTAACCTCAATCTAATAACCAGCTAACATAAACACTAAACATTTAATTACCAAACATTTAGTTTTGCTTCCTACCATAAAAGCCTCTGGCTGGGTGGAGTTAGAAAGAAGCACATTATTCAAAAGAAAGGCCACCATGGCTTTCTGAATTAGTTCCCTGAACAAGCAGCTTTTTCAAGATCATGCCACTGCCCTGTGCGGCCAAGAGGAGGAGGTCAGTACATAGCAATCCCCTTGCTCAAGATCACCAGTGTGAACTGGGCGTGGAGACACAGGCCTCTGCTGTGAGTTCAGACCAACCTGACTACCTATGGAAACTGTCCTAAAAAAAAAAAAATATATATATATATATATATACATATAGAGCCATAAAAACTCAAACTAAGAACAAAAGACACTACTAGAAACGTTAAGTGGGACTCCCATCCTCAGTGTTATGGCTGAGAACATTTTAAGGATACTGAAATGAATGTTGAGGATATATACTGAAACATCATATACTAGTCTCAAGTTTATGTTACACATCCTTAAAAAATCGTGACCATCCCATAACAAACTCTTTAAAGATATGAGCAAGCCAGGTGTGATGGTGCATGCCTGTAATTCTACCATCTGGGAGGCTAGAGAGGAAGACAGTAACCTCAAGGCCAGACCAGGTCCCAAATAACAATAACAGAACTGCAGAAAGTCTCAGTGCACCGTGGTATACACCTTTCTTTCTATGTTTGTCCAGAGGCCAAGATGGAAATCTCTGAATTCAGGACTAGCCTGGTCTACCTAGCAAGTTCTAAGAAGGCCAGGGCTACAGAGAGACCTTGTCTCAAAAAATGACCATTTCCTAAGTTATAAAACTGAACACGTGTTAAGATCTCTGTTCTAAAGCCAGTGTGATGGTGTATGCCTATAATCTCAATCTCTGAAAGGGAGAGAGGGTCAGGAGCTCAGGAGCTCAATGTCAGCCTCAGCTACATAGCTAGCTTGGCTACATAGCAAGTTCAAAGGCAGCTTGAGCTATTTTGAGCCTCTAACTAAAAAACAACAGAGACAAATAAATAGAAAAACAAATCTCAACTCTGGGCCAGAGCTGGAGCATGTGAGGGTGGGGGCCTTCTTAGAATGCTGGAGCTGCTGGTGGGGAATCAGGGAGCCCTCAGGAGACTGGGGTATGGCAGATATGGTCATGATAGGTATTTCGGGGGACCAGAAATTGTTTCCTCTTCCTCTCTAAAACACAAATGTTGCCATTAGCATGAGATTAGGACTGGGATACTCTACCAGCACTAGTTCTAGGTTCTGTATCTTCTAGGGGAAAACAAGCCAATGGGCAGGAACAGTAAACTACTGTTCTTTTGTAACATCAGGAGTAATGTTTGAAACTCTTGCACACTGATCATTCGATTGAAGCCAAGTTTTTCCTTGTTCAGTTTGTTTTCTTTGGAAGGAAGTGTTGGTTTTGGTTTAGGTTGTGCTTTGAAATGGGATCTCATGTAGCACAGGATGGTACACTGGAATCACTATGTAGCCAAGGCTAGCCTTGACCTCTTAGTTCTCCTGTCAAATGCTGTGATTACAGGCATATACCACTACACCTGGCTCTTAGGCTGAAGAGATGGCTCAAGTAACCACATGCTGAACAACCTAGAAAACTTGGGTTTGGATCATCTCTACACCCAAGGTAGAAGTGGCCTCACAGAAGCCTGCTATGCAGGTTTTATAGACAGGACCACCAGGGCTTGCTGAAATTGCTGTCGTCAAAGGCAAAAAGTGAGATTCAGATTCAGAGATTGTACCTCAAAAGAATAAGAGAGTGATATAAGACTAACTGACACCCTCCTCCAACCGCTGTGCGTATCCATCCACTGTGCATGTGGACGTGCATGTGTGTGAAGATCTCACTTTAGTCCAGGCTGAGCTAGAACTTGTTATATATCACACACTAGACTTAAATTTGCAACAATTCATCTGCCTAAGCATCTTAGTGCTAGGATTATGGGAGTAAGCCACCATACCTAGCCATAGTCGTGAACACCAAAGAAAACCTACACAATTATTTCCAGACTGAAGGAGACTAAAGAGTCAGGACAATTTTACTCAGTGTGCATAGAGAATGGGAATGGGGTCTCATTTTGTACCTTAGAATGGTCTCAAACCTATCATACAGTTCAAAATGACCTCTGACCTGAAACTTGCATCCTCCTGTTTCAGCTTCCTGAGGGCTGGATTAAAAGGTGCCCACCAATTAGCAAGATATGGGGGCACACACCTTTAGTTCCAGCACTTGGGATTAAAGTGGCAGAGGCGGGTAGATCTCTGAACTTGAGGCAGGCCTGGTCCACAGAGCAAGTCCCAGGACAGCCGGGGCTACACAAAGGATAGCCAGGGCTACACAAAGAAACCATGGCTTGAAAAACAAAACAAGGGGCTGGAGAGATGACTTAGTGGTTAAGAGCACTGACTGCTCTTCCAAACGTCCTGAGTTCAAGTTACAGCAACCACATGGTGGCTCACAACCATCTGTAATGGAATCTGATGCCCTCTACTGATGATGTGTCTGAAGACAGTGACAGGCCATTGTACTCACATACATAAAATAAATAAATCTTTAGAAAGAAAGAAAGAAAGAAAGAAAGAAAGAAAGAAAGAAAGAAAGAAAGAAAGAAAGAAAGAAAGAAGAAAAAACCCAAAAAGCAAAGCCAAAAGATGTATAAACTCATCCCAGGGTAGAGTGGAGCTTTTTAAAGCCCATTACTGGAATGGACTACCTTTGACTGAGGTCTGAGGATCAAATCAGTATCTGCTATCATGTTCATTTCCAACTTGTTAAACGTGTATTGATATATATCTGTGCATGAGAGAGAGAGAGAGAGAGAGAGAGAGAGAGAGAGAGAGAGAGAGAGAGAGAGAGAGAGAGAAACACATGTCTATGCTTTCATTTCCTGCTGGGAACACCAGGGTAGCTGACCTGTCCTCCCATCTCCTTGTACAGGCATCCTGAGATTACACACGCTCATTACTTACTGTGTCTGGCTTTCATGTAGGTTCTGGAGACCCAGAGTCAGGCTTCTATGCTAGCCTTGGATCCACTACCCTATCTCCCCAGCCCAGTTCCGAATTTTGATGTTTGTAGTATAAAAAAAAAAAAAAATGTATTATTACTGCATTTGATGATAAAGAAACAATTTGTTCTCCATGTTGCAGGAAGAAATAACATAAGTCTGAAACTTGTATTATTCTGAGACTCACTCAAAATGTTAATGGAAGCCAGGTACAGAGGTACACACCTGTAATTCCAACTACTTAAGCGTTAAATAGGTAGGAGGGACAACAATATGAACTAACCAGTACCCCGCCACACACCCAGAGTTCCCTGGGACTAAACCACCAACCAAAGAATACACATGGTGGGACTCATGGCTCTAGCTGCATATATAGTAGAGGATGGCCTAGTTGGTCATCAGTGGGAGGAGAGGCCCTTGGTCCTATGAAGGTTCTATGCCCCAGTGTAGGGGAATGCCAGGGCCAGGAAGCGGGAGTGGGTAGGTAAGTGAGGAAGGGGAAGGGAGAGGGGATTTTCAGAGGGGAAACTAGGAAAGGGGATAACATTTGAAATGTAAACNAAAAAAAAAAAAAAAAAAAAAATANATTTAAAAAAAAAAACCTGGGCTAGAGAGATGGCGCAGCAGTTAAGAGCACTGACTGTTCTTCCTAAGGTCCTGAGTTCAATTCCAGGCCATCACATGGTGGTTCACAACCATCCATAATGAGATCTGACGCCCTCTTCTGGTGTGTCTGAAGACAGCTACAGTGTACTTAGATATAACAATAAATAAATCTTTAGGCTGGAGCGAGCAGGGGTCTCAAATTCATATTCCCAGTAACCACATGATGGCTTACAACCATCAGTACAGCTAGAGTGTGCTCATATGCATAAAATAAATCTTTAAAAAAAAAAACTATATTGAGAAAGTCTCTGAATAGATACTAAAAGGAAAAATGAGACTTTGACAATTAGTCGTAATGGATTCAGCTGAAATTAAAAAAAAAAAAAAAAAAGAGTTAGGTAGGAAGATGGTGAGTTCCAGGTCACCCTGGGCGAGAAAGCACATGCATGCATACATACACAGGTATACGCAATCATGCATTAGCACACATATGTATACCAATTAAAGAAAGTGTCTTCTATCTGGAAAACTGTATTCACTTTCTGTGGCTGATATAATAAGTACATGCTTGTTAGCAGGTTATTTCCATATGTAGACAAATGAAAAGGTTGACTAGCCTGGAAGGAAGGTGTTCCTGGAGCTAGCTGCATCCAGTTCCGTCCCAGAAGCCTTCCCTTGCCCATATTTCAGTTTCTAAATCTCACATTCTCTGGTTCAAGACTCTTTCCCGTCTTCTGAGTCGCCACGGGCAGGTAGAACGTTCACAAGGCACCATTCTAGCCTCTTCAGTCTCCCTCATACATTCAATGCTTTTTTATTAGTGACTCTGTGTGTGCATGTCTGTGTGCACACGTGTGACCTGGTGTACATGGGGAAGTCAGAAGACAGTTCTCTCCTTCCATCTTGCTGGGGCAGGGTCAGTCTTCTCTGCCAAGCTCAGCACTCCCATCTGACCACTGCGTGAGTGCTAGGATTATAGATGGGGCCACTGCACCCAGGTTTTGAGCATGGACCCCAGGGATGGCCTCAGGTCATCAAGTGCTTTTTCCTCACTGGGGCTTTCTCCCATACACCCAGGGACCCTTGTGAATGAATGAACTCTAACCGAGTCTAGGATAACCCCCTACCTAAAAGTTAACTGATCAGACCGGGCATGGTGGGGCACACCTTTAATCCCACCACTCAGGAGGCAGAGCCAGGTGGGTCTCTGAGTTTGATGCCAGCCTGCTCTACAGATTGAGTTCCAAAACAGCCAGGGCTACACAGAAAAACCCTGTCTCAAAAACAAACATCAATAACAAAGTCAACTGATTAGCAACCATTAATCCATCTGCTACCTTAATTCCTCCTTACCACACAGCATCTTGCAGTCATAGTATTAAGTAGACATCTTGGGACTGGAGAGAAAGCTCAATGGTTAACAGCACTGGCTACTCTTCCAGAGGACTTGGTTCAACTTCAAGGACCCATATGGTGCCTCACAACTGTCTGTAACTCTAATTCCAGAAGCCCTAACACCTTTTTGTGGCCTCCCTGGGTACCAGGCATGCACGTGGTACACAGACATATATGCAGGCAAAACACCAACACACCTAAATAAAACTTTAGAAAAGAAAAAAGGCTGGGTGGTGGTGGCACACGCCTTTAATCCCAGCACTTGGAGGCAGAGACAGGCAGATCTCTAAGACTGAGGCCAGCCTGGTCTACAAAGTGAGTTCCAGGATAGCCAGGGCTATACAGAGAAACCCTGTCTTAGAAAAACAACAACTACAACAACAAGTGCTCGGTTGCACATCTGTGTTCGCCATCCTCCAGTCTTCTTACACACTAGTATGCAGACTGACCCTGTGAGTTCTGCAGGCAGTACAAAATTTCTTGAAATTTTTTATTGATCCCCCAAACGAAAAAATCTAAAAACAAGCTGGGCAGTGGTGAAGCACACCTTTAATCCCAGCACTCATGAGGCAGAGGTAAGCAGAGGCAGGCGGATCTCTGAGTTTGAGGCCAGCCTGGTCTGCAGAGTGAGATTGAGGGCAGGCAGGTAGACAGACAGGCTGGAAGGCAGGCAGGAAGGCAGGCAAGACTCTTGACCAAAAAAGGAAGCATGCATGGTCTCAAACAAAATTAATTTTTGAATTTTTATTGAAAATAGATTCTCTAATACAATAAATCCTGACCATAGTTATTGCCCAACTCCTCCCAGCTACCCACACCTCCCTTCTATCGCAGATCCACTTCCTCTCTGTCTCCTCTTCAGAAAAGAGCAGGCCTCCAAGAGTCAACAGTCAAACAGGACAAAACTAAATACAAGGCAAAACCCTCCTACGCAGGCTGGACAGGGCAGCCCAACACGGGGACCAGTCCCCAGAGCAGGCAAGAGTCAGAAAGAGTCCTGCTCCCACTGTTAGGAGTCCCACAAAAACAGAGCTAACAGTCATAACATGTATACATAGGGGAAAAAAACATGAAATTATTCCTAATGATATTCTGCTACATTCATCTTTTTTTTTAAAGGAAAGAGAGAGTATGCAGAAAGAGACTAGGGATATGGCTTGGTGGTGGAGCACTTGTCTAGTATACCCAAGTTCCTGGATTTGAATGTGATCCTTAATCCTCTGAGCACACAGACACACACAGACACACACACAGACACACACACAGACACAGACACACACACACACACACACACACACACACACACACGCGCGCGCGCACGCGCACGCACGGACAAACAAATACACACAGGTTGGGGGAAGAAGAGCAACAGTCACAAGGCTGTAACCTCAGCACTGAAAAGGAAAAGGGACACAGAAGGACCAAGACTTCAAGAACATTCTCAACCATAAATTGAGTCTGAGGCTAGCCTGAGTTACACAAGACTTATTTAAAAAAAAAAAAAAA
>NC_034590.1:156720980-156722399 GCF_900095145.1 Mus pahari | reverse complement strand
GAAGGAGAAGGAGAAGGAGAAGGAGAAGGAGAAGGAGAAGGAGAAGGAGAAGGAGGAGAAGGAGAAGGAGAAGGAGGGGAGGGGAAAAGAAAAAAAATCTGAATATAGCTAGGCAGTGGTGGTGCACACCTTTAGTCCCAGCACTCTGAGTTCAAGGCTATCCTAGTCTACAGAGCAAGTTCCAGAACAGTCAAAGCTACAAAGAGAAACCCTGTATTGAAAAAACAAAACAACAAAAACTAAATATAAATATCAGAGCTTGCAATATAGCTCTGCGGTAGAACACATGTCCAATGTATGTGTGTCACTAGGTTCTGAGTTCCAGCACTGGAGACAGTTAGACACAGAGAGAAAGAGAAGTGAAATTTTAAAACCAAATAAAAGGGCTGGAGAGATGGCTCAGTGGTTAAGAGCACTGGCTGTTCTTCCAGAGGCCCTGAGTTCAATTCCCAGCAACCACATGGTGGCTCACAACCATCTGTAATGGGATCTGATGCCCTCTTCTGCTGTGTCTGAAGACAACGATGGTGTACTAATATACATATAATAAATAAATAGATCTTTAAAAAATAAAACTAAATAAAAAGGGCTGGAAAGATAGCTTTTTAAAACAAAAAAACAAACAAACAATCTCGTTGCCCTTTCACCTCAAATCCACTTCCCCACACCCATGTTAGGCGGCCTACAACTTCCTTTATCTCCAGTTCCAGGGGAAACTACACTCTCTTCTGTCGTCACAAGAACCTCACACAAGTAGTGCACACAAACACTCAGGCAGATAGACACAAAATATATCATTTAAAATTCCGGAGCTCTGATTGTCATCAAAGAGGCTTCATCCATCAACTGATAGTAACAGATACAGAGACCCACAGCCAAACATTAGGCAAAGTTCAGGGAATCCTTCAGAAGGGGTAACAGACACAAAAAACCCACAGAATCAACTAACCTGGGCTCACAGGGGTTCACAGAAATTGAACCAAAAACCAGGGAGCCTTCATGGGTTTGACCTAGGCCCTCTGCATATATATTAGTTGTGTAGCTTGGCCTTCTTGTGGCACTCCTAACTGGGAGCAGCAGCTGACTCTTTTGCTGGCTTGTGGGACCCTATTCCTCCCAGTGGGTTCCCTCATCATCATTAATTCGAAGGGAGGTGCCTAGTCTTACTGCGATTTGATATACCATGTTTGTATGGAGGCTTGCCTTCTTCTGAAGAGAAATGGAGAATGGATTTGACAAGGGGGTAGAGGGGGGAAAGAAGGGAGAGGAAATTGTATAAGGATGTAAAAAAAAAATAATAAAAAATTTTTTCAAATTAAAAAAAAATTAGCCGGGCGTGGTGGCGCACGCCTTTAATCCCAGCACTTGGGAGGCAGAGGCAGGTGGATTTCTGAGTTCGAGGCCAGCCTGGTCTACAAA
>NC_034590.1:156718003-156720590 GCF_900095145.1 Mus pahari | reverse complement strand
ACTGGCTTGCTCAGCCTGCTCTCTTATAGAACCAAGACTACCAGCCCAAAGATGACATCACCCACAAGGGGACCTCCCTACTTGATCCCTAATTGAGAAAAATGCCTTACAGCTGGATCTCATGGAGGCATTTCCCCAACTGAAGCTCCTTTCTCTGTGATAACTCCAGCCTGTGTCAAGTTGACAGAAAACTAGCCAGTACATAGATTATTGTTAACATAGATTATTGTACAAATTATTTCCTCTTCCACTTTAGTTACATCTTGACCATGTGGTCTTTGGTCAATGATATTCGGCAGTCATTATACACAGTGACTGAAAGACACGTGACCAGCTCATCTTCCTCTGTTAGCCATCCCTGTGACTATGAGAAGGGCTTTCTCTATGAAGTCACTGCTTCTTCCTCTGAATCCCAAATTATGTAACCATCACCCACTTAAGCCCATCAGAATCAAACAATCTCCCCAATGCTCACCAGTTTACAACTCAGTCACTGCACACTAAACATATTTTGTGGTACTTTACTAAACAGCAATAGCCACCGCTGGGGAGGTAGCAGTTGGTGGAGTGCTTGCTGGGGGTGACAAAACTTTGATCCGCAGGACTTCATAAAGTGGGCATGGTAGCATATGCCTATGACCCCATCACTTGAGATGGAGAGTAAGGTCAGAACTGTAAGGTCATCCTCAACAGCAAGTCTAAAGCCATCTTGGGGTGCATGAGACCCTGTTTCAAAGGAAAACAAATCATAGCACATACCAATATAGATATGTGGCAACTGCAACATCTCAGATTCTCATTGGTAATTTAAATGACCAGAAAACACACCTGTTAAGTCCAAATAGAACTACTCTCAGGCTACCACCTAACTAACAAGAAAACACGCCTTCTGGGCTAGAGAGATGGCTCAGTGGTTAAGAGCATGTACTGTGCTCTTCTAGGGAAAGTGCTGAGAGAGGCACTCAGAAGAGCCCAGCATTTGACATACCATCATAGGCTTCCTATAATATGGCCTCTAACAAAACTACTCTTTTAATTTATTTTGATTTTATATACATTGGTGTTTTGCCTGCATGTGGGCTGCCATATGGGTGCTGGGAATGGAACCCCTGGTCCTTTGCAAGAGCAACCAACCAGTGCTCTTGACCACTGAGCCATCTCTCCAGCCCCCAAAACGAGTGTCTTGAACCCTTGGCAATAGGATTTGTTTACCTTTATACCAAGAAGGTTATGAAAGCACCAAAATCTGTATGTTGTGTGTGCCTGGTCAGACTTTGAGAGGTTCTTGATGTATAGTATAGTCCTTATGAGATTGTCTAAGCACGTCAGCAGGGCCTAAGGTGGTTCCACGTGTGCTGTGTCCATGACAGGATCAAGTGTGCCTTCCTTATTGAGGAACAGAAAACTGCTGAAAAAATATTAAAGGCAGAAGCAGAGTCAGAAAGCAAAATAAGTATGGAGCTTTTTTAAAGCAGTAACAGTCAAGCCTCCAGGCGAGCGGGTGCACATGCCTTTGATCCCAGCACTCAGAGGCTGGCTTGGTCTACAGAGCACCAGGACAGTCAGAGTTGGTAACACAGAGAAACCCTGGCTTGAAGGAGGAAAAACAAAAACAAAAACAAAAGTCAAGGCTCAGCAAATGAAAACCAAAGTGTGTTGAGTGTACAAAAGAAAAGACCTTGGTTGCCAGCACCCATACTGTACAGCACACAACTGCCTTCAACTGCCTGACTCCAGTTCTGAATAGGACAGAGGGAGGATTGTTTGAAACTGGACTGACAGCCTGGCTAAAAAATGGCAAGCTCTAGGTTCTGAGAGACCCTGCTTAATAGGAAGGTGATGAAGAACACTAAGAGTCCTCCTCTGGCCTCTGTGCACATACTAATGGACACTTACACACACACACACACACACACACACACACAAGTTGGGGGTGGCGGATGCGGTGAGGGTGTCTGAGTAAGGATACCTGAGTTTGACCTCAGATTCCTTGTTAGCAGAGTAACTTTGAGCAAGTTATTTAATCTCTTTGAAATCAGTTTCCTCATATGAAAAATGACAGAAATAATAGTATTGAATCTGCCTCATAGGATTATTGGGTGAATGAAGTGAAATAATATACTAAGATGATAGTGCCTCAGAGATCAACCATATTCTTAGTTCAACATTAATTCAATTTGCCTACTCTACTTTTGTTATCTGAGCCACGTGTAAAGATGGTCTCTATTGGGCTTTGGGAAGTTAAAGGGAATATGCGGGCTCCTCTACCCAGAGATCCCTTAAGTGTAGGGTGGCCAGTGTGGAAAACTGATCAACACCATTAAAATACAACTGACCTTTCCAAAAGACTCCAGACCCTCCACTGCCTGTTTTAGGATGCTGGAACTGCCTTGTTAAAGGACAAAGTCTTTTTGGGTGGTGGGGACTATGCTATTATTAAGATGTTAAACTTCGGGCTAGTGAGGTGGCTCAGTGGTTAAGAGCCATGACTGCTCTTTCAAAGGTCTAAGTTCAAATTCCAGCAACCACATGGTGGCCCACAACCACCGGTAATGAGATCTGATGCCCACTTCTGGTGCATCTGAAG
>NC_034590.1:156705330-156717927 GCF_900095145.1 Mus pahari | reverse complement strand
AAAAAATATTAATAAAAACTACTTTAAAAAAAAAAAAAAAAAAAAAAAGATGTTAAACTTCAGTAAATATTTTCTACTTCACCTTCAACAGATCCTCATATGAAGAAAGTACTTCTGTTCTACAATACAGTACCCCTAGAAAATATGTAAGACTGTAAAGTATCTTGCTATCATAAAGACTTTGGGCGATTTGTTGTTGCTGCTGAGAGCAAAAACCCAGAGCCTGTACATGCTAAACAAACTATCTTCTTTGAGCTCTATCTCAAAGCACAGATATTTTTGTTTGAGTACTACTGACAAAGGGTTTTATCTATATATGATCAAGATTTTGCATAATGTCCTGTCTCCCCACAGCAAAGAAAAAAATCTCTTACCTGCTTCCTTTCTTCAGGGTTTAAACATAAGAGATAACAAATGATCTCTTCTGGAAGCTCAATAATTTGGCAATAAAAATTCCTAACAAATATTCAAAATAATATTTTTACTTTTATATTTAATAATCCACTTCTTTTTCTTCATATTCTTCAGGCCCTAGGAATTGAACTCAGGTTCCTAGCACATTAGACAACGCCTATCCACCCCTTCTTTTCAGTTTTTATTTTGATAAGCCCTCACTAAATCACCCACACTGGCCTTTAACGCACTCTGTAATCCAAACTGTCCTCAAATGCAGGATTCTACTGCCTGACCCTCCTCAATACCTGCATTAACACCAAGTCCAGCCTGGCAATTCACTGCCACTCATTCATCTTTACAAACACAAAGAATTATCATTTAAACAGTAAAGGTGGTGGGTGGTGGTCAAAGAATTCCGATAAAACCAGTTCAAGGTCATCATGGGCTACAAAGACACACTGGATTACATAAGATTATACATCAAAAAAAGTACATTATAATTTCATACCCTGATATTTAGATAAGAGAATCCAGGAAAGAAACTAATTTAAAATGGGAAGGTAAGGGTGGTACCAAGTGCCAGTAGCTCCATGGATGACCCATAAGGGGGATCTCTGGAGTCTAAGAACTTGAGAGTATTTTGGACAACACGTGGAGATCCTGTCTCAGTAAACAACCAATAGGAAAAGGATGCAGAGAAAGTGGCAAACAGAGCTCGTTTCAAATGTAAACCACTCAGCCCGCAATCAATCTCACTGATTTAAAGAAAATCCATTGTAGAAATGTCTGGAGATATATTGGGCATGCATGGTGACACCAATACTCCAGAAGCGGAGGTAAGGAGGACTACCTGGGCTGAAGGCCAACCTGAGCTACACTGTGAGTTCCAGGCTACCCTGCGGGGGCTAGACAGACAGCGCCTACAACAGAATGATTTTGTTTGATACAATTTGTTTTTATTTTGTTTTTATACACTTTAAACATCTGTTTCTCAGAAAAGTCAAGGTAAGCTGAGATCAGGAAGACAGCTCAGTGGTGAGCGATTGCGGGGGGGGGGGGAGAAGATTCCCGGGGCACTGCCACCCCCACCTGCCCCCCACTCCTCCCCGCCCACTAGACTAAGTGAACCCCATGCTCCAGAGAATCTAAATTCAAAAAGCAAGCTGAATGGCTCCTGAGGAAGGCATCTGGAGTGAACCTCAGAAACAGGCAAAATTAAAAAAAGTTACTAAATTGTATTAATTCACTCAGTATCATTTCTACTCAGCTTTGAAGCAACTAATGAAGGAGATCCTCTTAGTTTTTTGAGAAGTTCACATCAAACAAAGATGTGAACCCAAGCATTCTGTATTATTACCCACAAACTCAGCTAATCCCACTCATATATGTAGCCTGCACACCCAACTAAAATAGCATTTAAGGTAGTAGACTGCAGAGGACAGCCTCCAGGAATTCTTCCTTCCTGTTCATTAATGCTACAATCAATAGGTATAGTTATCCCCGTCCCCACCAGCCCTGATTGTAGATTAACTTTGACTGGACTCAACCATATCATTATAATCTTTTGAATTTCAAATCCAGCACAAAAGGATTGGGCAGTTTCTACCTCTTATTTCCTGCAATCCTCATTGGAGTACAAAGCTCCATATTTAAATATTCATACAGTAAAAAGCAGGCTCTGAGCCTTATCTGAACTAAGCTTAGCCTCAACTTCAGGATGCTCCCATCTCTGCCTCCTACATGTTAGGAATACAGTTATGTGCCGTTATATTCAGCAATGTTCACCTTGTCATGCTATTTTGCTTACTAGCTATTTAAAAAAAAAAATGTCTTATGGTATATGCCCTTAATCCCAGCGCTTGGGAGGCAGCTGGGTAAGTTTTGAGCAGCCTGGTCTACAGAGTGAGTTCCAGAACATTTAGGACTACAGAGAAAACCCCTGTCTTGAAAAAGAAAATAAAAATAAAGGAACAAAACAACAAACAAACAAGAAAACACATCTTGGAGCTAGAGAGATGGTTCAACAGTTAAGAGCACTGGCTGCTCTTTCAGAGGTCCGGACTTCAATTCCCAGCACCCACATGGTGGCTCACAACCATCTGTAACTGTAGCCTCATGGAATCAGATGACCTCTTCTGGTGTACAGATAGATGCACGTGCATACAAAACATAAATATACATAAAATATTTTTTTTTAAATCTTAAAATTATTTTCCTGCTTGATCTTGGGACTGGCTGGAAAGGAATACATTTCTCCTGTTTCTTAGACTAAGCACACCTTTTCTTCCTTAGTACACTGTACTGTTCCCCCATACGTACCCACGAGGCCTAGCTCCTCTCTCCATCAGTCTCGTTTTGCCCTTAAGGCCATCTTCCAGCCCTTTTCTGAGGTTCTCACTCTTGTGGACTAAGAGAAGGTCCCTCCGTACCTGCTAACGCTGGATGAGAGAGATCAGTGTACAGAATGTTCTGTGCAAACTACTGCTTTCTTCTCACTAACCTGCTTTCAGAAGTTAAAGATTCAACTCGCATTACTTTTCACAAGTGTCAGAGGGCAAAACCATGTGAATGGTCTACTTGAAATCTGCAGTAGCATTAAGAACAACTCATTGCTTAAAAAAAAAAAAAAAAATCCTGGTCAAAATAAGTACAACATTCATGTGATATTAATTAAACTCATGAAGCATTCCATTGCATGATGGCATTTTCAATAAATTTTATATCATAGCCGGGCGTGGTGGCGCATGCCTTTAATCCCAGCACTCGGGAGACAGAGGCAGGTGGATTTCTGAGTTCGAGACCAGCCTGGTCTACAAAGTGAGTTCCAGGACAGCCAGGGCTACACAGAGAAACCCTGTCTCAAAAAACCAAAAAAAAAAAAAAAAAAAAATTTATATCATAGTCTTTAATCCGAAGCTGGATGTGGTGGCATACTTTAATCCCAGTGCTCAGGAGACAGAAGCCAGCCTGGTCTACATAGAGAGTCCTAGGATAACCAGGGCTACACAGAGAAACCATGTCTCAAGAAAGGGAAAAAAATTTAAAAAAAAAATTATCAAGTTTATTATTAGCAACTAAAAATTTCAGTTTGACTAAAGGATAACCTTCCACTGTGTAGTGTGCATCAATTGCTTGATGCAAGCTCAAATAAAATACCTTCTCTATCTTAAATATAACTCTGAACGGAAAGATACCATATAGTGGGGTACATGGTACCCGAGGGGAAGCTGTGACTTACTCAGATTCATAAGGGTGTGGCTGAGCCAAAAGAGAATAGTAACCCTCCGTCTCGGCCTCTCTTACTGAGGTGTCCCTCTTAGACACTCTCTTCCAGTTGTGGCCTTTTCTCAAAAAGCAGCCACCATAGCAGGCAAGGCCAAAAGAGAAAGCAGCCAATTTTTTTGTTTGTTTGGTTTGTTTTTTGAGACAGGGTTTCTCTGTATAGCCCTGGCTATCCTGGAACTCACTTTGTAGACCAGGCTGGCCTCAAACTCAGAAATCCGCTTGCCTCTGCCTCCCAAGTGCTGGGATTAAAGGCATGCGCCACCACACCCGGCTTGAAAGCAGCCAAATTTAAAGGAAAACTTAGCTTGTCCCTGTGACTGACTCAACTTTCATTAATGTGTGGTGCCCTCAAAAACTGCAAACTAGCACTTAGCCACCTCCGAGTCGGCCACTGCCAACACCTAACTCACCGGCACGGAGCAGAGCTGAGGGAGTTCAGAATGTTCCTAGGCTGAGGCTCACAGGCAGCAGTAGAGGGTGATCTCATGGCTCTTTATGATCGCTAAGTCTCATTATTCCATAAATCTAATTAAATGGCAGGTTCCTCTTCAGAGCCAACCCTCTAAAGTGGAAAACAAAACTGAGCTCTTTTCTGACTTACAACTGGAAGCTGGCTGAGGGGATAAAGCTGTACCGACTTACTCCCATCCCCCCCCCACCCCCAAGATTTCAAGGTCTCTTTGCTCATTTGCTTGTTTGTAAACAGGGTCTCAAGTAGCCCAGGCAGACTTAACTCCTGAGCCTTCTGCCCAGTGCTAGGATTGCAGACATTCACCACTACACCCAGCTGGTTTGTTTGCTTTGTTTTGTTTTGTTTGTTTATGGTTTGTTGACATAGGGTCTAATTCTGTATGTAGCCCAAGCCAGCTTTCACCCCGCCAATACTCCTGCCTCTTCCTCCTTGTTCTCCTGTTCGTCCTCTTCCTCTTCTTCCTCCTCTTCCTTTTCTTTTTTGTGTTTTTCAGACAGGTTCTTACTATGTGCCTTTGGCTAACCTAGAACTCACTAGGTAGACCAGGCTAGCCTCAAACTGAGATCTACCTACCTGCCACCTTGCCCAGCCTGCCTCTGCTTCTTATGTACTGGAGAATAAGGTATAAGCCACAATTCCAGACCTGCGGTGTCTTAATATTTTAGAAGGTAAACACAGGACAGAAATTCAAGAAATGTCTTTAGGCTCAATAGAATTTTGTGAATGACAAACTAGTGTTTCTGAAGGTACTAATACAAAGTAATGTTTTTGTTGTTGTTTGGTTTTTAGAGATAGAAGTTCTCTATGAGCCGGGTGTGGTGGCGCACACCTTTAATCCCAGCACTCAGGAGGCAGAGGCAGGCGGATTTCTGAGTTCGAGGCCAGCCTGGTCTACAGAGTGAGTTCCAGGACAGCCAGGGCTACAAAGAGAAACCTTGTCTCAAAAAAAAACAGGGGGAAAAAAAAAAAAAAAAAAAAGGGGGAAAAAAAAAAAGAAGTTCTCTATGTAGCTCTGCTGTCCCGGAGCTCGTACTCTAGACCAGGCTGGCCTCGAACTCAGAAATCCGCCTGCCTCTGCTTCCCAAGTGCTGGGATTAAAGGCCTGCACCACCACAGCCAAGCTAAAATTTTATCTTTTTATTTTATTTATGTATGTATTTATCTATTTTACGTGTATGGATGTTTTGTCTGCATGTATGTCTGCGCACCACCTATGTACATGGTGCCGGGAGAGTCCAGAAGAGGGTGGAGGGTCCCCTGTGACTGGAGTTAAACCACTGTGAGTGGCCATGTGGGTGGTGGGAATCAAGCCTTCATCCTCTAGGAAAGCAGCAACGGTCTTAACTGCTGAGCAGCCTCTCCAGTCCCCAAAATAAAAAGTTAAATTTCACCGGCTTCTATAAATATGAATGGGGCAATTTAAAACCTAATTTCAACTAAGTTAGTATGCATGCTTACCAAATTTGTTACGGCATTTTAGGCAAAGGCACAAAAAACTATTCAATCAAGGAATGCTATTTGGGGTGATGGGTTACAATTACTTCTGGAGAACGAAAAAAAAAAAAAAAACCATAAGACTTGATTGAAAATAATACAATATCCCTAAGACCACCTGTTAAGCTAAAAAAAAAAAAGAAAAGAAATCTATGCATCCATCCTTCTTTAAATGTAACTAGAGGCTGGTTTACACCTAGGATATACAAGAAAGCATCAGATTAAAAGCATCAAATATCAGACTGGTCAAGGCTGCCAAACACAAGCAGAGCAAAGGAGAACCACCATACAAAGTTAAAGAAACAGGGCCTAAGGGGTTGACACAGACCCTAAAGATGTAATGCTCACTCTGTACTTTAACCTAAAACTCATGGGCAACCACCAATCCTGACTTACCTCACTTTCTCTACTCCCTACATCCTTCCTCTAGAATTTCCTCACATCTCATTTCTCCAAGGACTTTTTTTCTCAGAGAAAGCGATACAGCACCTGGCTTCCCCCACATTTTACGACCTCACCACTGAAGGCCCAAGTTTTGTTTTGCTTTCTCTCATGGGTTATTAATCTTGTCCCCACTCACCTGTAACTACATTTCTTTCATCACTTTGTCCTTACCACAAATAATTGTGCCCCTCTCCTTCAAAACAGAGCACGTATCTCCTTTCTGATTATTTGTAATTCTAGCTCACAATCAACACTGCCTTTCTCTCCCAGGAACTGCCACCATAGCCCTAGGTCTGAGTCCTTATCTTCTTAAATGAGGCCTCTCCCAGAGTTTGCCAACATTAGTTTAGCCAACTGGGATTCCACCCTTAGCCCTTAGGCAAAGGCTATCGTCCCAGCCCATTCTACAAAACTACTTGCCTCCCAGCCTGGGCTTTCCCTCTTTCGCCGTTAAAGCCATCAGTTTCCAGCCCTGCCCAGTTTCCCCCTGCCCCCAGTGTCTGTCTTGCCATTATCCTATCTCCACTATTCCCCACTCCTGAGCGCACCTCCTCTCCCAGGCCTTACCCGTAACCCTGACACCGGGAAGGCCCTGCCAGCGTCCACAGGCGTCTCTCCACCCGGGTTCCTCCGCTCCTCAGTAACTGTCCCCACGCCCCTTTCCCTCTGGGGCCCCGCGCGCCGCCAGGAGCCCCCACCTCGAATGAGCTCCCGCTGTCACTTGGGCTCTCTTCCACAAGATGGCGGAGCTGCTGCCCCCACCCCAGGGTCCCCTCTGCACCCTCCTGCCCCCTCCCCCAAGCTCAGGTCCAGTCCCTCCCTCCGCCTCGCCACTGGCCTTGGCCCCGAATCCCACTGCCCCCTCCTGCGGTGAGCGGGTGACCCTGGCCTAAGCTCAGCGACATGCCAACGCAGCCGCCTCCACTAGTCCCCTGCCCGCACCATCTCCTCACCATAAACTTAAGCGCTTTCTCTTGCAGCACCGCCTCTGCCGGGTCCATAATCGCCCGGACTACTGGGTCTGCTCTCCGCCGGGGCCGCCCCTTTCGTGCCAGGCCGCAGCCAACGCAGCGCCCGGATCCCGCCTCCTCTTCCTTCCCCCGCCCTCTCTTTACCTCCTGGCACTGGCAGGGGCCCGAGGAGGACCGCGGCTCTGCGCGTGCGCGCTCCCCTGCCTCACGGGACTTGTAGTTCTGGAGGCTCCAGCGGCAAAAGGCGAGGCCACGCGACGAACAGCAACTCCCACGGGTCACTGCGTAAAGTCGCGGCTGTGTGCAAGCCAAATGTAGAGCAGTCGAGAGCCCGGAGGGGAAGTCGGCTGATGGGAATTGTAGTTTCCAGCCTCTAAGAAGGCAAAGCCAGAGTGTCACCGTGGTTACCAAACGACGCCAGTGGCTGCTTGCCTGGCATTTGATAGCAAGATGGCGACTAGCGAGCGCTTCCTCTGTATTCCAAATACTGGGAAAATAGAAAACCCAGGGTCCTTGGTTCTCCCTAATTGTGATTTTAGAGAATCAGACCCTCCTAAAGTTCATACATCTGGCATCTGTAGAAAGATTGAGACTTAGAGACTTTGAGCCAAGTGTGCATGTAACAGCAGCCTCAACATCAATGCAAGATTCCGATATCCTCCTAAGCTATTATTGCCTCTTTTTTTCAGAAGAGCCTTTTCTCTCCCGAGCAAGCCAGGGGCAGATAGAACTCACTCCAGGAAGCCTTGAGTTTAGCACTCAGAAAGTATGGACTACCATTGCTAACCCTGAGATCAAAGTCCTGTGTTATATAAATGAAACACAATGACTATCAAGCAAGTGAAACATTTAAGTAGTGTCTTTGGCCATAAAAGCCAGAAATGAGCCAGGTGTGGTGGCACATGCCTTTAGTCCCAACACTTGGGAGGCAAAGGCAGAGGAAGGTTGACCTAGTGAGTTCGAGGCTAGCCTGGTCTACAGAGCAAGTTCCAAGACAGCAAAGGCTACACTGAGAACCCCTGTCATGAAAAATACAAAAGAAAAGATAGAGACAAGATGGGGCTAGGGAGATGGCTCAGTAGATAAGAATGCTTCCCATGAAAGGACAAGGACCTGAGTTCAAGTCTCCAGCACCCACATAAAAAGCTGGGATATATGGGCTCAGTGGTTAAGAGCACTTGCTACTCTTGCAGTGAACCTGGGTTCAATTTCTAGCACCCACATGATGACCCACAGCCACTACTGTGCCTCACCTGGCGTAGATCTTTGATTAGGAGGCCATCATTGGTCAAGAGAGAATGGTACTTAGGAATAACACAGCAAATGTTGGTTAGGGTTCTGTTGCTCTTTCTTTTTCTGGTTGGTTGGTTGGTGGGTGGGTGGGTGTTTTCTGGGTTTGTTTGTTTTGTTGTTGTTTTTTACTTTTTTTATTTTGTGTCTATGTCGGTGCACTTGGCTTCTGGAGATAAGGGGGAAGCTGGTGAGTTCGAGGTTCACAAGGTCTACACAGGAAGTTCCAAGACAGCCAGAGCTACATAGTAAAACCAGGACTCAAACAAAACAAAAAGTTATTACTCTTCTTCCATAATGTAAGTCCCAGGGATCAAACTTAGATAATTAGATGTGGTGGCAAATGCCTTTACCCACTGAGCCATCTCACTAGACCAACTTAGTTTTGGCAGAAGGCAAATATACTTATTCTACAGGTTAAAGGAAGACCAATTAGTCCAGAGTAATGCTGCAGAGTTCAACACTAACCTCATCTGCATAGTTGAGTTCCTCACTAGCCTAGGCTACAAATGGGAGTCTGTGTTTTAAAAAGTAGTAACATCGGTCACAGCTGCTGTCACCATCACTTTGTGCCCATCACTAGAAATTTTACATTGATAATTCCTAATAAACCAGACATTGTGGCACACAACTTTAATCCCAGCACTCTAGAGGTAGAGGCAGGCAGATCTCTGAGTTCAAGGCCAGCCTGGTCTACAGAGCAAGTTCCAAGACAATCATGGCTACACAGAGAAAAACCCTATCTTTAAAAAACAAACAAACAAACAAAGCAACACAACAAAGAAGGGCTGGCAGTGGGTCTGCAGCTTTCTCTGGCCACTCACGTAGAAAGTAAGAGTAAAGCAAACTGGGGAGCTCTGTAGCTCAGGAACTTGTTCTGTAGACTAGGTTGGCCTCAAAATCAGAGATTTCCCCCCTTCAGAGTGTAAGGTATGCACCACTACCCCCTGCTAACCAAGAGGTTTGGTTTATCAGCTCCACTGCCTAAAGCATTCATGTACATATGAATTCAAAGGAAACTGTCAGGGGCTGGCCAAAAAAAAAAAGTGTGTGTGTGTGTGTGTGTGTGTGAGGCTAATCTTTGTTCAAATTGACTATTTAACTATTTACAGCTAGGTTTGGAGGTGTAAAATTGCAATCCCAGAACCCAGGATAAGGAGTTTGTGACCAGCCTGAACCACATGGCATTTTCCCAAAAACAAACAAAACCAAGAATCACCGTTCATGTTAAATCGATAAATCCAAATTGAGAACCTTTTGGTGAACCAACTTGCCTCCATTTCAGACTTAAAAGCCATTTTATAATAAAGACAAATTAGGTCCATTCCTGTTTGTGACTGTTTCTCTAGGATTGGGCTGTGCCCCACCTGTAATTTTAACTACAAACAGTTCTGTACTGCCTGTTCCAGAAAATGGCAACCATGTCTTTGTTTCAAAATTGTTATGCCGGGCGTGGTGGCGCATGCCTTTAATCCCAGCACTTGGGAGGCAGAGGCAGGCGGATTTCTGAGTTCGAGGCCAGCCTGGTCTACAGAGTGAGTTCCAGGACAGCCAGGACTACCCAGAGAAACCCTGTCTCGAAAAACCAAAAAAAAAAAAAAAATGTTATGACCACCTTGCAACCCTACCTTTGTTTCAAAGTTTTTATATCCAGGCACCTTTAATCCCAGCACTGAGAAGGCAGAGGCAGGTAGGTCTCTTGTGAGTTCTAGGCCAGCCTGGTCTACAAATTGAGTTCCAGAACAGCCAGTCTGTTAACAGCTCTTGTTAGAACCACCTTGTAAGGACCACCTTGTTATAGTCTTCATCTGTAACCCTGCCTATTTACCTGCTAAATCCCCCATTTGGAAACTCCCTAACCTTGAGCTATAAAAACCTTATCTTTTCGACAACCAATACAGACCTCTAGAACTCCACCTTAGGGGGAGGCTAAAGATAGCGGGGTGTGGTGCATGCCTTTCCAAGGCAGCCTGGTCTACAATGCAAGTTCCAGGACAGCCAGAGCTACACAGAGAAAGAAACGAACTACAAAAGTGTTATTTTGAAAGAGGAGAGACTACTGACCCAAATCATCATGGCCAAATTAGTTAAAGCAAGTTTTTTTTAATTCATGAATAAATGACTTGGGTCAGAAGTAATAACAGGTTTGTTTGTTGGTTGGTTTGTTTGTTTCTCTGTGGAGCCCTGACTGTCCTGGAACTTGCTTTGTAGATGAGTCTGCTTGGAAGGGCATGAACCACACCCTGCTGTCTTTTCTTCTTTGGGCAGTCTTGTGATTTATCTCCATCCTGACTGAACTTGAAATCTTCCTGCTTTGGCCTCATAAAAGCTGTAATCACAGGTATTAAAACACAAAGCCCACCGGCTTTTTCCACAAAAGTCCACTTGTATTCCAGGAATTTGATAGCCTGAAGCCCTGACCACTTTCTCCTTGGAACAACCCTTTCCCTTCCCTAGATTTTCTCTTCGGATTAAGTGCAGACTGTGAGGTTGGCCCCCAGCCAATGGGGAAAAGACTGAGTCACCACGTGATTTAGAAAAAAACACCAAATGCACTTCCTGTCTCTATGCACTTCCTGTCTCTGTAAGCTTCCTGTCTCTGTAAGCTTCCTGTCTCCATTTTCTGTTAATCACTGTTGCTTGCTCCTTCACCCAGAGTGATGGTAGTCTCCTCCTTTTGACCCCAAACTTATTTCTACCATTGGCAAGATGACCCTGGCTCCTCTTCTGCCTCCTGAGTGTTAGGATAACAAGCAGTTCACCGCCATGCCTGGTATTAGCTTCTGACATCTGGAAACTCTAAAATGTATACACTTGTGAGCTGAGTGTAACTCAGCTTTGGGGCACTTGCTTAGAATGCCTGAGGGCCTAGGTTTGGTTTTTCAGCACTGTCATACATACAGACAAACATGTAAAATACACATACATGTATTGAAAAAATAAAATAAATGTTGAAAAAAATAAGTACTCTTCGGGAGTGGTGACACAGCCCTTTAACCTCCACACTTGGGAGACAGAGGCAGGTGGATCCCCAAGTTCGAGGCCAACCTGATCTGTAGAGTGAGTTCCAAAACAGCCAGAACTACATAGAAAAGCCCTGTCTCAAAATGAAAACAAAACAAAACCAAACAAACAACAAAAAAAAAATACCAAAATCAAAAGAAAGCACTCTGGAGTCAAATCTCCGGTACTAAGGACACCTGGGTCTACCTACATAGTAAGCTCAGGTCGGCCAGAGCTGCAGAGTGAGACCCTGTCTAAAATAAATATAAGCAACAACAAAAAAGGTGGAGAACACTAGAGGAAG
This sequence comes from Mus pahari, assembly GCF_900095145.1. Taxonomy (NCBI): domain Eukaryota; kingdom Metazoa; phylum Chordata; class Mammalia; order Rodentia; family Muridae; genus Mus; species Mus pahari. The sequence goes on along the minus strand of NC_034590.1, from coordinate 156,706,268 downwards.
ATGCTTGGCTTCCTCTTGCAGATGCTTGCAGACCTCTGACTTCTCCATGAGTGTGCACGAAGGAGTGGAAACACACATGTGCACAGGCAGATACTACACTACAGAGAGAGAGAGAGAGAGAGAGAGAGAGAGAGACAGAGACAGAGACAGAGACAGAGAGACAGAGAGAGAGAGACAGAGAGAGAGAGACAGAGAGAGAGAGAGAGAGAGAGAGAGAGAGAGAGAGAGGCAGAGTGACACACATCTATAATCCTAGCACATGGAAGACAGAGAGAAATCATGCAAATCTTAGGCCACTTGGGGCTTCTTCCCAAGACCTCTCAAACACACAAGCCAATGAAAGTTGAAAAAAAATTACAAGGATGGAGATAGCTTAGCCGATTAAGAGTGCTGGCTTCTCTTCCAGAGGGCCTGCATTTGGTTCCCATCACCCACATGACTATTAACAAACAATCATCTGTAATCCAGACATATGTTCAGGTAAACACTCATACACTTATAAAATAAAAATAAATTCCATCTAAAACAAGTACTGTGCATGGCCATACATACCTTTAGCCTCAGCACTCACCTCTAGGAAGACAAGGGGCCAGCCCAGTTAACATAGTGACTTCCAGAACAACCAGGGCTACATAGTAGGATACTGTCTTGAAAGAAAGAAATATTTAGATTCCACTTTATCAGAAAATGGGCTTCTACCAGGAGAACCCTAGATCCTGCTGGACATACAGTAGTCCCTAACTTCCTACTGAAGACGCCAGTGCTCCTTGATCTCAGTACTCAGTATTTGGATGTTACCAGTCCATCAAATATCTATCTCTATTCCACACCAACTACTTCTCTTGTATGGATGGGTCTCTCATCCACCCCCATCCTGTTCCTAAACTATTTCTCTCCTCTCTCTCTCTCTCTCTCTCTCTCTCTCTCTCTCTCTCTCT
>NC_034590.1:156702071-156704779 GCF_900095145.1 Mus pahari | reverse complement strand
AACTCAGTGTGTTTGTGTATATGCCTGCAGACCTCAGAAGATGTTGGATCCCCTGGAGCTGGAGTTACAAGCAGCTGTGAGCTGTCTGCCATGGGTGCTAGAAAATGATTTCTGCAAGAGCAGCAAATGCGCTTACCTGTGAAGCCCTCTCTTCAGCTCTGCCTGCTCATAGTTGAAACTGAACCTTGAAGCTGTGCATGTGAAGCAGTGAACGCCTACAGTCCCAGCTCTGGGAAGGCAGAGACAGGGTCATCAGGAATCCATGGCTAACCTCAGGAATCCATGGCTAACCTTGACTTGCGAGTCTGAGGCTCTATTATTAGTCAAAACAAACAAACAAACAAAGAATCTTGAACGTGAATACATAAGAAGGGGAAAGCTGCCATCCAGCCCTGCAAAGTGACCAACAGAAACGGAGGATAGGGATGGGGAACACTGGGAGCAGAGAAGCCCCATCAGGCCAAGTACAAGGTGAGGGTAGATAAATAGGAGGAGATAAGATAAGCATCTTGAAAGCCAAATAAAGAGATTTAAACAAAGGCAAGGAAGGTAAGAGAACCCCAGATGGTCAAACAAGGAGGGGATGTGCTACAGGTGTGGCCCAAGAGACAGACTCAGCCAGGGTGTGGGGCACACGCCTTTAATCTCAGCGCTCTGGAGGCAGAGCCAGGCAGATTTCCGTGGGTTTTAGACTGTCCTTGTCTTCATAGCAAGTTCAAAGACAGCCAGGACTACCTGGGGAGACCCTGTCTCAAACAGCACCAAAACAAAAACAAAACACCTAAAACCCAAAAGACCAAAACAACAGCAACAAAAAGAGACAGATCTGCCATTGCCAATCACATTGCGGTTTTAGGATGACAACCAATCAATAACTTAGCAGGGTTTTTTTTTTTTTAAGATTTATTTATTATTATATTTAAGTACCAGACACACCAGAAGAGGGCGTCAGATCTCACTACACCATGTGGTTGCTGGGATTTGAACTCAGGACCTTTGGAAGGGCAGTTGGTGCTCTTAACCACTGAGCCATCTCTCCAGCCCAATTTAGCAGTTTTATTCTTGAGACAGGATCTCACTCTGTAGCCCAGATTAACCTGGAATTTGCTATAAAATCCAGGCAGGTTTCAACCCAAAACAACCCTCTGTGTCCAGCTTCCCAAGTGTTGAGATCACAGGCACAAACCTTCATCCTTGGCAGAAACTCAGCCTTAGGTAAGTAGTATTGATTGGGGTAGTGCATGTAAGCGGTACAGGGCACAGGAAGCAGTGCGTAATGTAAGCTGTATTCATGCAATCACGAGGGAGCCTGCAGAATGAAGACAGTCTCTGGCTCTTGAGGGAATGGGGAAAAGAGAGGAGAGGCTAGAGAAGGCATGTTTAAGGGGGTAGGAGCAGATCGTGCCGCAGAGAAAGGGACTACAGACTATTCCATTCAGCAGCCACACATTCCGGCTTTCTTGGGGGAGTAAGGACAAGGACCTGATATATAGTAGCGCATTGGCAACTCAAGTGATGTCATGTCCTTTAAGACAACCAAAGATTCTAGATTAAAGCTGTGCAAAATGGTAATCAGGAACAAAAACAGCTCCCTGCGAGCCAAGCTGTCTCCCACATACATCCTTTTCCTGTGTAGAAAGGCCTGGCATCACTTTCTTAAAATTGTCACTTGTTCAGAGAAAGTGACCAAGGTCAAACATCACTCACTAGCTTGGAGGATTTTGTCTTTACCCAGCACAGAAGTCAATGGTGTTGTTATAGTTGTGCCTTTTTGCAATGAGCTAATTTCTGAATTTAATGTCACAGGTCACTTCATGGGGCAGGATGGTGATGTGGGCAGTGTATCTCTGGACTGCTTTTCATGACAAGATCTCATATAGCTCCAGCTGATCTCCAACTTGCTATGTACCCAACCAGGGCCTTGAACTTCTACCTGCCAAGTGTTGAGATTACAGACACTTGTCACTAAACCCTTTTCCTGTGGTGCCAGGAGATGAACCCGAGGCTTTAATGCATGCTAAACAAGTGCCCCACCAGCTGAGCTACTACACCCCAAGACCTTCTGTTGTTTTGCTTTGTTGTTTATATGTGTCCGTTTAGGTGTGTGTGTGTGTGTGTGTGTGTGTGTGTGTGTGTGATATGTGTGCACATATGTGTGCGGTGTGCAGAGACAAGAGATTAATATCCAATGTGGATCATCAGGCATTGTCTATCTTGATTTGTAACACAGGTGCTCTCATTGGCTTGGAGCTCATTGAATAGTCTAGGCTGGGTAGCCAGTAGGCCCTAGGGATCTCTTGGTCCCCATGTCCCCAGCCCTGGGAGTATTGGCATGCTCACCATGCCTGTCTTTTCATGTGGGTACTGGGGATCAAGTGTAGGTCCCCATGTTTGCATAGCAAGCATTTTTCTACCTAAGCCGTCTCTCCAAACTCCCCTCCCTCCTTTTTCTATGAGTGAATATGCAACCCTGTGTGAGTGGCCAGAGGGCAGCATCCGGTAGAGTCTTCCTCCATTAGTTCTCCACTTATTTACTGAGGTAGCTCTCTTGATGAACCTGGAGCTCAAAGATTAATGTCTAGCTATTGAGCTTAACCTGGGAATTCCCTGTTCCAGCTATTAAACATTAGAATTACAATACAGGTAATGTTACCATGACAATCAGCCTTTTTAAATTTTATTTTATTTTATTTTTGGTTTTGGTTTTT
>NC_034590.1:156699175-156701734 GCF_900095145.1 Mus pahari | reverse complement strand
CTGTATAGCCCTGGCTGTCCTGGAACTCACTTTGTAGACCAGGCTGGCCTCAAACTCAGAAATCCACCTGCCTCTGCCTCCCGAGTGCTGGGATTTAAGGCATGCGCCACCACGCCCGGCTCTTTATTTTATTTTTTATTATTATTTTTAATGTCGCTTCAGTGGATACGAACCCACAACCTCATACTTGCATTGCAACTTTATCCACTGAGCCATCTCTCCATCTCTTTGTCATTGCTGAGGTAGGGTATTTCTATGTAGCCCAAGCTGGCCTGGAACTCCAGGCAGTCCTCCTGTCTCATCCTCCCAAGTGCTGGGGCTATAGACATGGGCCATTATGTCCAGCACCTGAATATTAAGCATGATGGCCCTCATATCCTTCATGCAGGTGCTCTGACTACTGCCAAGCACACGGACTCTATTTTTGCATACTAGCTGAGACGCCTGAACCTTTCCATTCCCACCCATCTCTTATAGCACTGGACACTAACCAAGTTAGTTGCTACTCTTTTGCCAATGTCTAGGTCTCACCAACCCCCAACCTGCAATGCTTCTTTAAATACATTAATCTACCCTTCCATCCCCACCTTGGTAGCTTGTGTGTGGTGTTTCATACATAGCCAGCTGGAGTCAGAAATATGCCACAATCACTTTTGTGCTCTTTTCTCCCGTCCCCTTTTCTAGAGCCATCAAGTTTCTAACCCCGATTATACACAGAAGTCATTTGAGGAACTTTATCAACAAGATGAATGTCCTGTCAGGATTGATGGCTCCCACATGTAATCTCAGCGTTCGGGAGACTTGAGGCAGGAGGAGCGCTGCAAGTTTGAGACCATTGTGGATTGTTGGAATGCAGCCTGGAAGTCAGTGGTATTGTTACAGTTGTGCCCTTTACCATGAGGTAGTTTCTGAATGTACTGTACACAGGGTTGTAGAGATATGGTCAATACATTTCTAGATTTGCTGGTGTCTGGGGTTTTTTGTTTGCTTGGTTGGTTTTTGCTTTCTGATTTTTGTTTTTGTTCCAGACAGGATTTTGTTACTTACTTTGTTTATAGATAGCCTAGGCTATGGTATGAGACACTGTTCTTTTAAAAAGAACCAGGTAGGACAGCCAAAATTGTTCATCAAGTTCAGGCACTCCCTACGAAATCTGAATTATATCCCTGGGACATACAAAAGTGGATGACGGTGGCGAACCTTTGATCCCAGCACTCAGGAGGCAAAGGCAGGAGACTCTCTCCAGGTCATCCAGAGCTACATATGCAGTGAGACCCTAAAGAAATAGTCATGGCCCATGCAGAGTGGGGTTCAGATGGGTGAGATGAAGATGGGGCCACCGGAAAGAATATTAAAGACAAAGGCAAACCCTGAGGTGGTGCACACCTTTAATCTCAGCTCTCAGGAGGCAGAGGCAGGTGGTTCTCTGTGAGTTCGAGGCCAGCCTGCTCTACATAGTGAGTTCCAGGACAGCCACGACTACACAGAGAAGCCTGTCTGGAAAAAAAACAAACCCAAACCAACATCTTAAAGAAACATCACAAAGACAAAGGTGGCCGTGTAGTTGATGTTATAGTCTGGGAACAAAAACAAGACCATAGGACTTTAGGATGGATAGCACTAGACCAGACTGCAGAGGATGGCAGTAGGGCTCTTATGAAAAACAAAACAATATTCAGCTAGCACAAGGTGGTCAGGTGAGCAGCTTTCTATCCTTTTTATCTAGGGTCTGTTCCTGTTCTTCATGGACTATCAGTATCTTGACTTTCACCGAGCTCACAGACCAAAATCAGGCATTCATGCTTTTTCTCTGGGGGCTGTGGGAAAGTACTGAAAAATGTTAAGCAGGGCTACATCCTGGTCAGATTTGTATTTTTAGAAAATCACTCAGAGCCCAGGGTGGAGAATAGATTAGAGTGGAGCACAGCTGGAGGCTGGGAAAAGGATTACAGAGTTTGTGGAAATCTTCCTGGGAGAGATGGTGGCAGCCCGAATGAGGGAGGCGATGAGAACCCAAAGGAATAGATGGATTCCAGAGACGCTACAGAAAAAGAAAATCAGTGAGACTCAGTGATTGATTAGACATGTCAAGGACAATGTCAAAGGGATGTGCCACAGGATGACTTCTAGGTATCTGGCTCAGGAAACAGGATGAATGAGGGGTGCCACTGTTGGGGACAGGGAGCACAAGAGAAGGAGATGCTGGTGCGAAGGCAATCAGTTCTTTTCTGGACGTGAGGCTTCCGTGAGGAGTCTGCCGGGGAAGTCCTTGGCTATTTGGAATCAAAGCAAGAGAAAGGTTCCGCAGTGAGGGGTCTCAACATATAGGTGGCACCTGGAAGGAAGAAATCACACAGGGGAAGCGCAAATGGTAGAAAGAAGGGTAGGTAGAGGACCAAATCCAGGAGAACCATACTTTCTCTGACAAGCAGAGGAAGAGGAAGCTGCAAAGAAAGACCGACAACACTGAGAAGGTCTGGGCTGTGTAAGTGCCCGGAGCGAGAGAGCGAGCGAGCAAGGGAGAGAGAGAGAGAGAGAGAGAGAGAGAGAGAGAGAGAG
>NC_034590.1:156682546-156696823 GCF_900095145.1 Mus pahari | reverse complement strand
CCTGGTCTACAAAGTGAGTTCCAGGACAACCAGGGCTATACAGAGAAACCCTGTCTCGAAAAACAAACAAACAAACAAACAAACAAACAAACAAAAAGGAATTTTCTTTAAAAAAAAAAAAAAAGCAAACGAAGAGAAAAAGATAACTTGGTCACGCCTCTCAATTTTGTTATCTTGGTAAGAAGCATCAGCAAATTCCTTGCCTTGTGAATTTCTGCAGGGCTACAGTTCCCCACCTTGTTTTTCTGAGAATAGGTCTCTCAGTGATTGGCCTGGTGCTCATGGATTAGGGTAGGCTGGCTGCCAGGCCAGCAAGCCTTAGGAATCCTGGTGTGTCTTCTTCATCAGAGCTGGGGTTATAAATGCCATGCCGCCACATCTGGCTCTGTGCCTGGGATCTGAACTCAGATCCCATGCTTGTACAGTAAGCTCTTCACCAATGAAGCCATTTCCCTAGGTTCCCCGCATTCTTATGGAACCAGATCTTACAAGTAGCCTAACCCAAGCTTGGCTGCAGTGGTAGTGTCTCTTTGTTATTTGTTTGTTTATTTATTTATTTTTTGAGACAGGGTTTTTCTGTATAGCCCTGGCTGTCCTGGAACTCACTTTGTAGACCAGGCTGGCCTCAAACTCAGAAATCCACCTGCTTCTGCCTCCCGAGTGCTGGGATTAAAGGTGTGTGCCACCACACCTGGCACACACTGAGTTCTATTCCTGGTCCTATGTGCTAGAAAGAGAGAATTAGCCACCACGCCCGGCTTGTCTCTTTGTTATTAACAGTAGTATCCAAAGCAGAAACCATTGTCTAAACAAACAAAAAGTGCTCACTTTGGTTATAGAAATATTATGTGTGTGTGTATATATATAAATATAGACATGTTCATACACACTTTATTTGCTATGTTCTTTCCAGGCTTGAGAGATTAATCAGCATTCAGCTGTTTGTGCTGACACCGCTATCTTTCCCTGGATTTCTGTGCCTCAATTTGTTAGACTGTTTGACAAACAGTATTCATCACGCTGAGTCTGCAGACTTTGGCCTGTTTGTGCAGGTTGTTTTCGGTTTAACTGGACTTCACCAGACCTCAGCAGGACTGGTGATGGTTTCCTGATTCTGGCTGCTATGAGTTCACAGACATTTACATTGGAAGCTTTCCGTTATTCTCCGTCTCCCCAAAGCCATTTGAGGAGGTGACCAAGGCGAGGATTGGATTATTGGAGAGGATTAAACACTCATTTCGTGTCTGTCACTCTGCAGATAGATGAGAAAGGAAGGTGGTGCACGCCTTTAAAGGCAGCACTCGGGAGGTGGATTTCTAAATGCAAGGCCAGCCTGATCTACAGAATGAATTTCAGGAGAGTCAGGTTACACAGAGAAACCCTGTCTGGAAAAACAAAGCAAATATATGAAAGAAAGAAAGAAAGAAAGAAAGAAAGAAAGAAAGAAAGAAAGAAAGAAAGAAAGAAAGAAAGAAAGAGAGAAGAGGAAAGAACTCCTTTCAAAAAGTCTTTGGTTTTGTTTGTTTGTTTTGTTTTCCAGAGCAGTGGTTCTCAACCTGTGGGTCCAGACCCCTTTGGCAAACCTTTATCTCCAAAAGTATTTACATTATGCTTTGCAACAGTATCAAATTACAGTTATGAAATAACAACAGAAATAATGTTATGGTTGGGGGCGGGGTCACTACAACACAAGGAAGCGTAGTAAAGAGTTGCATCATTAGGAAGGTTGAGAACCACTGCTCTAGAGGAAGAACAACATAAAGATACACACTAACATGGTTTTCTACCCATATGGGGGGCTTGTACCCACAGAGTGCTGGCACACGCAGACTGGATGAATCTGTAGATTAAGAGGCTAGGCTGGGGATGTTGCTCAGCTGGCAGGCTGCTTGCCTAGCATGCATGAGGCCCTTGATCAATCCATAGCAATGTATAAACTGAGAACGGTCATAGTGATGCATGCCTATAGTTCAGCACTCTGGAGGTCATGGCCAGAGACTCAGGAGTCCAAGAGCATCCTTAGCTCTAGAGTGAGTTTGAGGTCTGTCTGGGCCACATGAGACCTTGTCTCAAATAAACAAATAATAAATCAACCATATCTTAAAGATCTGGGCAGGATTTAGGAATGCTATTAAGGAATACTACTAACAACACGCCCAAAGGGTAGAGGGATGGGGGAAAATGGTTAGTTACCAAGACTCTAAGAGGGCAGATACAAGAACAAGACGCCTTGACAAGAGCCCAGGCCTTCCAAAAGGGAGGATGGGCAACCCAGCTGGGAAACACTGGAAGAATCGTATCTCCGCATCTCTTCCCTCCGGCTTTTTACGCTCATTTTTCTAGTTAGCCAAACACAAATGAAAAACAGAGAGGTCAGAGAGAGTTTTTGGTGCCCTCTCTGTGGCTTCAAGGTCCAAAGGCAGATGAGTTACAATGAATAACCACGACATTCTAAAGGGCAAGGTGGGGGTTTCTACAAGTCACTCGCTGACTTCAGGGTAGAGGAGAACTAGGAACTTGACCGATTCACTGGACATAGAAGGATATGCAGGGAAACCCTGGAAACAGGAGGACCCAGAAGAAATCCAAAACTTTCAGCTACAAGGGAGAGATGGAGAGAGGGAAGGAGGAGGAGGAAGAGGAGGAGGAGGAGGAGGAGGAGAGAACCAAGCCATTGACTCTGAGTTCCATCCCAGAGACCCACATGGTACAAGGAGAGAACTCTCTAAAGTTGTCATCTCACCTCCACAAGATCACTATAGCATCTGTAATCACCTCACACATCAAACAAACAAACAAACAAAAATGTGTAATAGACTCATGTACACCCTTTGTGTAAAAATATACAGTGGATTTTTTAAAAAAAAAAAAGATAAACTCTCCTCAAATCATTCTGAAACAAAACCATTTCTGAGATCAAGTCTGCTAGGCCAGGATGTCGCTCATGGGCAGACCATTTGTCTAACACAGGCAAGGTTCTGGGTTCTTCCCCAGTAGGCTGATTGTAAATTCGACACAGGGAGGCAGGGGCAGGCAGATCTCTGTGAGTTTAAGGTCAGCCTGGTCTACAGAGAGACTCTGTTTCAAAATCAAACACAACAAAAATACATTTTTGTAGCCTGCCACAGCGGCAACATGTAATTGAGCAAGTTTGAGTCCAACCTGGACAACAAGGCCAGCTTCTGGAGTGGAGGTGGGGGGGAGAACGAGGTAGCAAGTTTGCGTTTTCCCCCTTTCCACCTTGCTAAGGAGTGGGGAATTGTACTGATGGATTTTCACTAAGATAAAAGAGAAGACAGTAGACTTCTGTATAAAGGAGGCAGACAGTGCAGGAAGCTACTGGAAGAAAGGAAGAGAATTTAAAGGGAGAGGGGGCAGAAGAAAGGATCCCAAAACCCATAAGCAGAGGAGAGTAGAGAGAGTTTCTCCCTTGAGCCCAGGTGTAACCCACATCAGAGACTGCCTCCCCCAGGCTGTTCCTCCCTACTAAACTACCGGCTCCTCTCTCACAGCTAGCTCTGAAGGACCAAAGCATCCAGTTAGTTCCTTCAGGGTTTGTAACTCAAGGTTTATAATTACCCGCTACTGAGGTTTAGTTTGGCCTGAAAGTTGCTGTGTACCACGTGGTCGTCTTGAATTGTAGTAATTCTCCTGTCTCAGTCTGCCACGGGCTAGCTAGGGGTTGCAGGTGTGAAGTATCACACCTAGCTCTTGTTATTTTCGTTGTTGTTTTTGTTGTTGTTGTTGTTGTTGTTTTCTAGTTTATTTTATAGTTTAACTGACTGATTTGGGGGTGTGGTGGGAAGGTGCACATGCGTGTGTGCATAAGGCCAGAGGCTGCAGTCCTGGCTTTTATGGGAGAGCTGGGAGGCTGGAATTGGTCCTCAGACTTGTTCAGCAAACAGCCAGCGGCTTACCTCTCTGGTTTCCTGCTGTTGATTTTGAAGAGGCTTAAACCCCTGCTAGCAGAAGGGGTGCTTCTAGCCAAAATCAGAACTTAAACCTGAGCTGGATATGGTGAGCAGGTGTATAATTCCCGTCCCGTCCCCCTTACCCAGGGGGCTGAGGCAGGAGGATCTTAAATAAAAGCCAAACCGAGCATTTGAGAGCATCTCTGTCAAGTAGAGTAGCATGGAGGTTCGTGCATCACCTCAAACGTGGGGGGAGGAGCAGGAGGATTACCATAATTTGAAGCAGCCTGGGCTACATAGTGAGTTTTAGGCTAACCTGAACTACAGTGTGAGATACTGTCTCAAACAAACAAAAAAGACCTTCAATAAAATATAAAGTAAAGGGGCTGGAGAGATGGCTCAGTGGCTAAGAACACTGGCTGCTTTTCCAGAGGACCCAGGTTTAATTCCCAGAACCTACATGGCAGCTCGCAACTGTCTGTAACTCCAGTTAAGGGATCCAACACCCTCAAACAGACGTACATGCAGACAAAACACTAATGCACATAAAATAAATAAATCATTTTTAAAAAACTGTAAAAACATATATAAAGTAAAGAGAAGATTAGGAATATAGCTTAGTGTTAAAGGTTTTGTCTACCACATGTCAAACCCTGGATTCAAATCAAGCCCCAGAAACCAAACCGCACAAGGTTAGTCTCTCTATAGATTAGACACTGTTGGACTCTTAACAATTTGGCCGTTTTACGATTAAAAGAACAGGCTCAAAATCCACGTTCAATTCCAACTGATTATAACGCCTTGAGGTCTCAGTTTCTTCTTTCTCTCTCTGTCTCTCTCTGAAACAAGACCTAGCTCTGTAGCCCCTGTTGTCCTTGAACTCATGGCAATCCTCCTGTCTCATCCCCTGTGTGCTAGAGGCTGTGTTTCAGGAGGAACAGAGATCCCTTCTGAATTGTCTCTTGTAGGAGCCTGAGAAATCTGTGGAAGACAGGGAAATTCCTCAAAGGGGGGGGGGGGGGGGGGGCTGGGGGCGGGGCTCTCCTGTCTATTCACCGTTTTTTTAGTAATAAGGCCAAAAATTACTTCTCTTCCCTCTGCACCCAAGAAACCTGAGAAAGCCACTATCCAACATGCTAGAATGCGCAGGCTGGACGCTGTGCTATCTGTCTGTTTGGTAGAAAGATTATTTATTTATTTATTTATTTATTTTTGAGACAGGGTCTTGTGTAGCCAGGCTGGCCTCAAACTTATTATGTAGCTGAGGATGACTGTGGATTTCTGACTCTCTGGCTTTCACCTCCTCAGTGTTGGGATTATAGGTGCATATAACCATGCAGTTTATGCAGTGCTGGGAACTGAACCCAGAGCTTCCTGCATGCGAGGATAACGCTCTACCTACTGGGCTACATCCCCAGCCTCAAGATGAATCTTGATCATCATGGCCAGGTTTGCAGGACCATTCTCCCTTCCAGTTGACTGACCTTCAGTCAGTGATCAGGCAGTTTATTTGTTTGTTTTTAAGATTTATTTATTTAATTTATGTATGAGTATACTGTGGCTGTCTTCAGACACACCAGAAGAGGGCATCAGATCCCATTACAGATGGTTGTGAGCCACCATGTGATTGCTGGGAATTGAACTCAGGACCCCTGGAAGAGCAGTCAGTGCTCTTAACCCCCTAAGCCATCTCTCCAGCCCGGCAGTTTATTTGTTAATGTCATCTGTTGTTAACTTAATTGTAGGAAGTTGAACAATGTAGAGCCTAGACATGAAACCCTTAAGGCTGGTTAATCTTTCTAGATTGCAACCGATGTGATGTTTACTAGCTGATCCCATCTTGATTATAATCTGCAGAGCCCTGGAAAAGCTGCTGAAGGCTTCAAGTCCTGGGGTGCGCAAACAGACAGGCTCCATCATCTGCCTTTGCTGCCAGGGAGAGAGAAATGGCAGAGGGGACTGGATTGAACAATTGGGTTTCAAAATGCCCACGGGAAGAGATAATCAGTGTCTGGATGGACACAAATGATGCTGGCAATCCCCTGAGAGCGGAGGCTGAGCCACACCCTGTGGGGTCCATGCCTTATATACTGGGGTCCTCTGAAAGGCCAGAGCTCAGACTCAAGCTTCAGTAGAGGAAACTGAGACAAATCTGAAAGGCCACACAATCGGTTCCCTTCACATCAGCGCTGGCTTCCTTAGGCCTATTTAGAAAGGTCTTATTCTTCAGTTTTACAGTTCAAACACAGTGATATCCCAAATCAGACACCTGCGATTTCTCTGATCGAGATCTGTGAAAAATGGCTGAGGTGGCATTTGCTTTCCCCCTCTGGACTCTGATTTTCTGCACCAAAGAATGAGCAAGAGACATGTTTATCCATCCTGCTGCCCCTTGCTTAGCCCTGACATATGACGGGCTTGCTATTTTGGCATCTCCAGGCAAGAAAGGCTTTGCTCTTTTTCCCGGTACCTCTAGATACCCAATCCAGCAATAAGCCCTTTTGAGGCGTGAAGTTGGGGACCAGAAACAGTGGGATTCTAATGACATCAACTGATGCTTTTTATCCTCTACCACAGACCCAGCAAGTGAGCCCCAGGCCTAGTCCAGATAAATGGAGAGCCAAGAGGTAGCATGTGAACACGTTTCCCAGCCCTTTATGAATATAAATATTTAGCACATGGCATTTTGCAGAATTAAATCTCCAAGCCCAGATTAGCCTAGTAATATCATTATGTAGATGCCAGGGACGAGATACCTGTGACTGTTGTGTGCCTTGTCATTCAAGGATGCCTGTGATGACTTGATGCACTTTAATTTGCCAGGGCAATCATTAATTGCATATGAAACAGTTGGTGTTTGGCTTTAAGGGAAGCTGATTGGGTCAGTCGCTGAGTGGTTGGCTCAATGATCTACAGCTGGCTTTTAGCTCCGGCACCCCTGCTTTCTTTTCAAAAGCATTCTCACTCAATGTTTTGGGGACCCCCTGAGGAAGAGACTGTGAAACATGGGGGGTTTTAATCTGTGTTTTCCTTTGGGCTTTATAGCTTTAATTTTAATATTTTGGATAATAAAGAATGACTTTAAATTAAATTTTCTGAGTCTGCCATCTGTGATTGTTTGGACCTTTCACTCCTCTCTGGCGGTTCTTTGACTTAATGTTCCTTGAACAGGAGGGAAAGTGGGTTTCAAGCAGGAGAGGCGCAAGGGACAAGCAGACAGGGCAAGCCTGGAAGTTTACAGAGATAGGGAGAAGCTTTGACCATGGCCCTGAAGTTGGGGTGTGCAGGGTGAGGGTGGGGTTGATGCGCAGAGTCAAAAATCACAAAGGGAATCAGATATAATTGTGGCTTCCTACTCTCACCTCTTGATTTATCTTTGAAAAAGTCGTTGCCAAGGTTGTACCTTGGTTTGCCCATCTGTTAGAGAAGTGTCCTGTTGCTATGATAAACACCATGGCCAAAAGCAACTTGGGGAGCCAAGAGTTTGTTTCAGTTTTTTTAGGTTACAGTACATCACTGAGGGAAGTCAGGGCAGAAACTCAAGGCAGGAGTCTGGAGGCAAGCACCAAGGACCAGCCAGGTGCGGTTGCACATGCCGTTTACTCCAGTACTCATGAGATAGAGGCAGGCAGATCTTTGTGAGTTCAAAGCAGCCTGGTCTACACAGAGTTCCAAGACAGCAAGGGCTATACAGAGAGGCCATGTTTCAAATCAAAAACAAAAATCATGGACAAACACTTCTCTACTAGCTTGTTCCCTCTGGTTTGTTAGGTTAGCTTTGATAAACAGCCCAGGCCCACCTGCCTAGGAATGGTGCTGCCCGCAGTGGACTGGGGTCTCCCAAATCAGTAATCAATCAAGACAATTGCTTCTAGTCAGGGCCAAAGGTCAGTCTGATGGAAATGATTTTTCAGTTGAGATTCCCTTTTCCCTAGTGACCCGAGGTTGTAAAAGCTAACCAGCACAAGAAGTGACTTTGTTTGTTAAAAATAACAGGGTTACAAAGAAAAAGAGCACCATTTCAATGAAGAGTCTGAACTCTATTCTTGGTCAGGAGCGTATGCCGGGAAGAGCAGGCACATGGAGGTCTGAAGCACACTAGGCTTTTAGTCTCCCTCAGGTGGTGCTTGTCTCTTTTCCCCATTGGCTAGTGTCTGAGCTCACACTCTTATGCAACTGACTAGTCTTAAAAGAATTGGTTAGGAAATGAAAAAGGAAAGGGAGAGGGGTCACTGCTCCAAGAGGAAAAGGGTCACTACTCCAGGCTATCAAATTTCTGGAAAGTAGCAGGAAATCTCCATATAAACAAAAGTTTTAGCAGGTGTGTGCGTGTATGTGTGTGTGTGTGTGTGTGTGTGTGTGTGTGTGTGTGTGTGACTATGTAGATCTTGCTGACCAGAATATAACTATGTTTATATTATATGCTTTGAACTCAAGGAGATCTTCTTGCCTCTGTTTCCAGAGTGCTGGGATTAAAGACATGTGGCTCTTTTTACTTTTTGAAACAAAATGTCACTAAATTGCTCAGATGGGCCTTGAGCTTCCCCTGCAGTCTATTCAGGCAAGTCCTCTATAGACTGAACTAAGTTGCCAGCCCCAGCAATGAAATTGTGAGATAAAGGCTAACCCACCAAAGAGGTGTCCTTCCAGTTGCCAAACGATTCTTCAGAGGACTGCCCTTGAGCCCGGGCTGTCCTTATCCTCAGAAAGCTAAGACTGTGTGAGCATTTAGGTGTTTCCAGATCTTCAGTTAAGTCTGGGAAATCCCAGCCTCCATGTCTTCATGCTGTCAGTGAGACCAAGAGGAAGGTTTTTTTTTTTTTTTCCCACCTTTGAAGGGAAGCGAGGACACATCATCACACCCACTGCAGACCGTGGCGTTAATGAGTCAGACAGACAGAGCCACTGAGACAATCGTGAGCGAATGAACACCTGCCAGAATGGAGCTGGGATTTGTCACCGAGGGAGGGGCGGAGTGTGCGGTATGCCCGGCCACGCAAGGAACGCCTCTTGCCTTGCCTTCTGTTAGTGGGAAAGGGGTTTCTTGCAGGGTCAAGTTTTGTATTTGAGAACGAGGGAAAGCGTTTAAGGGGAGTTCCAGGGAGAGTTTCTTTCTTTCTCTTTCTTTCTTTCTTTCTTTCTTTCTTTCTTTCTTTCTTTCTTTCTTTCTTTCTTTCTTTCTTTCTTTCTNTTTCTTTCTTTCTTTCTTTCTTTCTTTCTTTCTTTCTTTCTTTCTTTCTTTCTTTCTTTCTCTCTCTCTCTCTCTTTCTCTCTCTCTCTCTCTCTCTTTCTTTCTTTCTTTCTTTCGAGACAGGGTTTCTCTGTGTAGCCCTGGCTGTCCTGGAACTCACTCTGTAGACCAGGCTGGCCTAGAACTGAGAAATCTGCCTGCCTCTGCCTCCTGAGTACTGGGATTAAAGGCGTGTGCCACCACCACCCGGCCCAGGGAGAGTTTCTTATTTGAGAGGAAAGAGGAGCCCTAAGAATCAGGAAAGCTACCCTCAATGTTTCCTGACAGGAGATGAGACACAGGGAGCAGTGGCATTGTTAGAGGCCTTCAGTTCTGGCTCTGTAGGAGGCTTTTTTTGTTTGAATCACTACGTAGCTGAGGCTAGCCTCTAACTCACCTTCTGCTTGCCCCACTCTCCCCAGTGCTAGAATTACAGGTGTGTCACCGTGTGTCACCACAGGCAGTCAAGTAGGATTAACATCCGAGTGGATTATTTGACTGTGATTATTATCTGCTGATCTCCCTTCCCCAACCCGCCCCCACCCCCGCTACCCTCCCACCCCAAATTCTGCATCCTCTGTCCAAAGAAAAGGTCAAATTCATTGCTTCACAGGTCAGAGGGCAAAGGTTCATAAAATGAACTTGAAGATCAGGGAGGTCATCTTCCCAGCCCAGAGCAAGTCAGGAACTCAGGTAAGCAGGTGTTTATCATCCTTCTAAGAGCTGATATGGCCATCTTTTGTCCCACTCCTGGAAGAAGAGATAGCTCGATCCAATCTCTCTCTCACTCTTCTTTATCTCAAATACACAGCACACACACACACACACACACACAGAGAGAGAGAGAGAGAGAGAGAGAGAGAGAGATTCTGTCTCCTCCTCCTCTTCCTCTCTAAGAACTCCCTTGTTCCCCCAAGTAGATACAACCTTGGTGCGCCCCCCCCCCAACAGTGGAAAACAACCCCAACAAGTGCCTATGAAAAAAGACTTGAAGACTCATGAATATTTAGCTCGTCCTCATGTAAAATATATGACTTTGTGTAAGGATCAGGCGAACGAGGTGCATGATTTTTTTCTGATTTATGGGCCTGGAGACGGATTATTCATAGCAGAGCAGCTGTGTGGAAAGATTCATCCGCTGCAAAATGTGATTGTACATCAGGCAGTGTGTGGGAACGGAGCTATGACTAATGGCTGCTTTACATATAAATGAGAAGGTTTGTGCTAGGAACTGTAAAAAAATACAATCACTCAGCTGACGGGCAGGCTCCTTATCGTGGATGCAGGAGAGGGACCACCAGAAAGGTAGGCGAAAGGATGCCTCCCCTCCTCCTGAGCCAGGTCAGGAGACAGAGGGTGGAGAGAGGGGCTGGGGAACTTTGGAAAAGCAGGAGTCTCCTTTCCTGGCCACTCTCAGTCTCTGCATGTCATCTGACCCTCTAGGCCCCACCAAAAAAAAGCACATCTGGGCAGAGAATGTCGGAACAGAAGAGCTATGTTGTCCCTTGCACCTTGAAGTGATGAGCATTCGCAGATCTCCTGACCTCAGCCTGGGGCTGCTGACGGTTCAGGTCCATTTCAGAGAGAGAGAGAGCAACATGCACGGGATGAACCTCAAAAGAGAAATTCTCTGTGAGTCTGAGGTTTTCCTCTGCTACTCCTCAGCCTCTCGTGCTTTCTGTTTGTTCATCTCTCTCCTCTCTTGTAGCTGAGACAGGCTGTCTAGACATTGCAGATGTGGACAGATGTTGGGTCTGTAATTTATAACAACGGCCTCCAGAAGGCAATTCCAATTTGTTTCGGTAAGGCTTTGAGTTACAGGCAGAAAAAATATCCTGTAAATACCGTTGACTTACATGGTAACTACACCAAGGGTTTACTTAGTGAACAATCACTAACTATAGCATAATTACATATCCCTGCAGATTACTGGAGAATTTAGTGTCACTGAGCAGGCAATGACCACCAAATCGAAGTCCTGGCTCTGGGAAGGGCTGGAAAATAAGGGCATTGACCCACACTTAGTAGGAATTTATTTCTATTTCTTCAAATTATCAATTATCTTCTACCCTGTGGATCCTTTCAGCCTTATCTATGTCATAGATAACCCCTGACTATCATACCAAACTCCAGGCAAGTGCATGCTGGTTGTAGTTTTCGACTGATCCAGGTTTAGACCACACAGTATCTGGGGGTACTCACAAAACCCTCAGACAAGCATGAGGCTAGTGATTAACTTCCTGATTATTGTAATGGGCTCCACAGTCAGCAGCAGGGCTGAAGGGCAATGAGCCATCTTCACTTTGTCCTGGTGACCGATGGTTCAACAGCTGTCCAGGCCGACAATGAAGCTGACTGGACCACCCACATTGTGAAGTCTATTCTGGTCCTTCTGGCTGGAAATGGAAAAGGCACGGTTTTAGAATAATTTCTCAAGAATTTCAGGTTGCTTCTTACTCCCATCTGGGGCGGTATGAGTGTGTTGGGGGAGGTGGGCAGGCTGTAAGACTTATCATATGCAAAGAAGTTAAGTGGCCTATCCTTGATCTCAGTGCAGGCATCAGAAGTCACGTATGCACCAGAGGGTCTGTCATCCTTGAGAATTCTGACCAGCTGGCCCCTTTGGGATTAGGGGATCAGAACTGGCTGGCAGCTGGGAGCTCTGGCTTCTCTGGATGTATAGGGTTGCAGCTGAAATAGTCATCAAGGTTGTCTGGCTGGGTGTCGGGGAAGGAAGGTGGGAATAAGGGGAGGGTAGAGAGATGTGGACATCAAATAAACACATTGGCAGTGTTGTACATCAATTCTTACTCCATTGCCAACCTCTTCCAGTTGACTTGTTTCATATAATCTTCCCTTCCCCCCTCACCTGCCCAGAGACAATCAAATAAAACTTAAGCTTAATACGTTTCTAGTCACCGACCCCTCAGTTTCTACAGGCCCTGAAACAGATGCCTCCTGCCTCTTTAAGAACAGATACTGCCTAAAGAATCCTGATTCTTTGTGACCGTTGTCTGAATTCTCTCTTTCTTCCTGGTTCCTGCTTATGGTATGTTTGGTAGCCACCCAACTAGAGTGATATCTTACCCTCACTTAAAGAAGTGGTCTACTTTCCTATGCTAGTAGAGCTTCAGCACCAAGTGCCAGTCAGGAAGGCTACTGGAGTCCAAGGAAGAGAGGTAAGATTATAATGTAAGGTCCACTGCCCTGGCAAGCACTGGCCACAGGATCGACCTCCATCCTGCCTAGGAGAAAAGATGTTAGCTTCAAAGGATGGATTTAGGAAGCAATTTGTGCCTTCCAAGTTTAAAGTTTTCTGCCTGCACTGCGTGGTGAATTTAAAGCCACTTTGGGAGACAGTGAAACTATGTCTCAAATGAACTAACAAACAGGAAAGTTCTGTACGTGTGGATGTATTGCTGTCAGTAAGGTCAGTAAAGTGCTTTCTTATTACCCTGCAGGTACGAAGAGTTCCATCCTCAACACTGCATAAGCAAGATGTATTGGCACATGCCTATAACCTCAGCACTGAGGAGGTGGGAACAGGAAGAAGTTCAAGGTTATCCTCAGTTACATAACAAGTGTAAAGCCAGCCTACCATCTAGGAGATACTAAAAATAGAATACTATTTAAAAAAATTAGTATTTGAGGATTGGAAAGATGGCTCAGCGGTTAAGAGCACTGACTGTGCTTCCAAAGGTCCTGAGTTCAACTTCCAGCAACCAGATGACCACTCACAATCATCTTTAATGGTATCTGATGCCTTCTTCTGGTATGTCAGAAGACGGCAACAGTGTAGTCATATATATAAAATAGTAAATAAATATTTTTTAAAAATAGTATTTAAGCCTGGTGATGGTGGTGCACACTTTTAATCCCAGTATTTGAGAGACAGAGGCAGGTAGATCTCCAGGCTTGGGGCCAACCTGGGCTACAGAGTGAGTTCCAAGACAGCCAGGGTTACACAGAGAGATCCTATTTCCTCCCTGCACCCAACTCCCCCAAAATTACCACCACCAACAAAAAATTAGTATTTGATCCAGGCATGGTAGCACATGTAATCTCTGAGTAGGCAGAGCCAGGAGCATCACAAATTCAAGGATAACCTGGGCTACACAGTGTTACCCGCCCTCCTCACCAGCAAAGCAAAGTTCTTGAAGGCTTGGAAAGCAGTGCTGAGATTCCTTAGATTTATGGAGATTTTGAAAAATGCAAATGCATACTGCCTTCCAGGGACCTGTGAGATGTGGGTGGTAATAGCAGGGTGCCCTCAAACCCCAGAGAAGTTTCAGAAGGCACCAAGCCTCATGCAGCCCCCTGGCAGCAGTGGCTGTAGGTGCTTATAGCCCTGTGGCTGTGGATGCTTGTACTTACAGCCCTGTGGGAGGAAGGAGGGATGCCCTCTGGTTAGGAGAGATGCAATGATAATGACGTTAGTGGTGAACAAGACTAGATGTTGTGCCAGGCGTAGACTATCTCCTTGGTGGTCCATCTATACATTAGTTCTTTAAAGAAAAATATACTCACCGCTAGATAACAGAGCTATTCTCAGAATGGGAGGAAGCATACCCCCCACACACAATCCCACTGTGTCTTCTGGGGCATTAGCTGGAAGGTCAGGTACAGTTTCCAGGGGCGGGAGATAGAAGCGAGTGGGAAAGCGAGCTGCGAGGGAGTGACTCCATAGATGTCTTCAGGGAGCGAGGTTCAAGGTGCAGACTCGGGTGCTACAACTCGAGTGGAGAGATCACTGGACTAGGAGAGACCTAAAGAAAGGATGTACTAGGGCTGGAGAAGATGGCTCCGAGGGTAAGAGCACTGGCTGCTCTCCCAAAAGGCCTGGGTTCAATTCCCAGCACCCACATAGCAGCTCACAACTGTCTGTAACTCCGGTTCCAGTGGATCCAACACCTTCATACAGACATACAGGCAGGTAAACCACCAATGCATATTTTAAAAAATTAAAAAGGAAAGGGTGAACTTCCTCACGTGTATAAATATGTACATGAAGCCGGGCGTGGTGGCGCACGCCTTTAATCCCAGCACTCAGGAGGCAGAGGCAGGAGGATTTCTGAGTTCGAGGCCAGCCTGGTCTACAAAGTGAGTTCAGGACAGCCAGGGCTATACAGAGAAACC
>NC_034590.1:156664027-156680426 GCF_900095145.1 Mus pahari | reverse complement strand
TGGAGGTGAGAGGCTGACCTGACAACTGGGCAATCATCTCTCTCTCTCTCCTCTCTCTCTCTCTCTCTCTCTCTCTCTCTCTCTCTCTCTCTCTCTCTCTCTCTCTCAGCTGTGAGCCCTTCTGTCATAGACTGAGACTTTGTCTTCACATGTTTAGCACTATGGTCATACTATGTTTGACACTGTCACTGAAAAGGCTGCTGTGGAAAGAAAGTAATGGTTCAGTGGTTAAGAATGTATATTGCTCTTGCAGAGGATTCAAATTTGGGTCCAGCACCCACATCTCATAACCACCTATAACTCCAGGTTCTGAGAACCTGATGTCCCTTTCTGGCCCCAGTGGACACCTACACCTACAGTGGCTGTGAAAAGCCTCCATCCCCACCCAGACACCCTTAATTTTTAAAATTTAGTTGTTTGTTAAATGGATGAAGGGAGGAAGAGGAATTCCAGTACTGTGGTGGTTCTTCTGGTCTCTTATTGCTTCATTCAACAAATACACCCATCACCTTCGTGCCTCTGGGGCACTATGTCAGGTGTTGAGGAACATAGCATTGAGTGAAACTGGTTGAGTCCCAGCCTTTGTGGAGCAGAGATGGTGGGTAAATAGAGGCTATGATCAAATCGTTGGAAAAAGAAGCAAATTGTGCTAAGAAAGCACACACACACACACACACACACACACACACGCATGCACGTACATATGTATATGTGTATGTATATATATGCATATATATATATAAGAAGGTGTGAATAGTGGTTTGAATGAGAGATCTCCCCACAGGCTCAGGGATTTTGAACACCTGATTCCCCAGTTTGTGACACTGGAGAGGTTTAGGAGGAGTGGCCTTGTTGGAAAACTATGTCACCAGAGCTAGACCCTGCACCTTTGCTAGTTCCTGTTCTTTCTTTGCTAGTGCCTTTTGCTGTGGTAAAAGATGTGAACTCTCTGCACTGGACTCCTGCTGCTGGCTGCCCAGCCTCCCATCATGGTGGTCTCTTTTCCTTCCGGAACACAGGCTCAAGGAAACTCTTTCTTCTCTCAGTTGCCTTGGCTATGGTGTTTTATCACAGCAACAGAAAAGTAACTAAGACAGATAGGGAGCTGGCCAAGTCTGCATGCTCACAAGATTTTCCCAAGGTGCATCATGTCCACAGACAGCTGTAGTAGGAGCTGGAGTGAAGGCCAGCCTGGCAGTTTTGCAAGTCTTTCCTGGAGGCTGTTTCCAGAGTGGCACCTTTAGACCTCCAGGAAAGGCAGACATGGCGGGAACGTGCTTTGTAACCACAAGCATCCAGCAAAGAAGAAGCTAGAGACCTAAGTTCTGGTCGTCGCTCAAGAGCAAGAAGACACTTTAAAGCACTGCCGTGCTTTCAAGTTCAGAGACATGGTGGCACTGAGTTCTCCAGGCAACAGATGACAGTGACCTTGGGGTGAGTGGTGTTCAAGAATAGATGAGCCCTGTCTTCTACAGTGAGCTGAGAAGGCTCGCTGGTAGTCTGGGACCTGCAGTTGCAGGAGGAGATGAGGAAGGCGCATAGCTGGCTCTTGGGTCTGTTGTTTGTGTAGCCCTGGCTATCCTGAAACTTGTTCTGTAGACTCGGCCGGCCTGCGATGCAGGTATCCACCTCTGCCTCCCTGGGGCTGGGGTGAAAGGTGTGTTCCACCACTGCCCAGGCTGACTCCTGGGTTTGTAAAACTCTGAGCTCTGAGTATCTACCTGCTCCTTGAAGACATTTGTGAAAGGTCTTCCTTCTCTGTGCCTGGTGCATTCAACTCTGATACCTTCAGAGGTGAGTGGATTTCCATTTCCAGAGAATAAAAAAAATGAGCAGAAGCCCTGCTGAACCTGGGGGCCACTAAGAAGGTCATTTTCCCCCAAGCAACCCCTTGTTATTTAGGCACTTGCATTCATCTCCCCAACTCACTCAAATCTAAACGTGCATCCTTTCCTTCTCTGACCTCTCAGACTTACACAGACTTTCAGACACTCCCCACAGGCTACTCCATTCTGGCCCTATTTATCCTCATCTCCCCAAAGCTCCTGCACCCTGCCTTTCTCCTCCCGACCTCCCCCTCGTTCTAGTCCCAGCTTCCCTCTGCCTCCACTTCACCCTATTAAGAAACAACCGCCCCACAGAAGCCTCTGCCCCTGGCGGCAGCTCCCTGAGCCCCGCCCGCCCTCCCTCCTCCTGCAACTGCTCCTCTCCCTGACAGATGCCTCAGAGCCCCGGGCCGCAGTTAAGGTGACGAGATGCAGCAATTCTTTATGAACATTTCATTCCTGCTCGCTACACGACGTAAATTAGATGGTGTGTTACATTCGGGCAATAAGAGAGATATGTCACCACGACGCTGGCCCATTGGATGGAGAGGGTAATCCTGCCGTGAATTTCATTACTGCTTTTATATAGACAGAATTAGCTCGGTGACAGCGAGCCTGATTGTCTTTCACTAGGGGTTTGGCGAAGAGCGGAAAGGATTTCACCCTGATGTGCACACTACTGAGTGACCCCGCTCACCAGCGGCTCCGCTGATTGCTTTGTACCTTGCAGACTTCCATACTGGCTCAGCCTCTTGCCGGCCTCGCTCCCTCCGGGTCTCCAGCCCACCCCGCCCCTGCCTGGCTTTCTCTTGAAGCCAAAGCCAAGAGACCTACCAGAGGAGTCACAAAGGTCATGAAGGGATGTCTCTGTGGGGAGGAGCAAGGCGGCAGAGCAAACACCAAAATAAAACAAAAATCCTTCTGGGACTAGTCTCTCCTGACCGGGTGCTGGGGTCACTCTCTCACCACGCTGGAGAATGGATATGAAAGCCCGTGTCCCTCTAGGCAGGAGCTGGTAAACCCCCTTAGGTGTCTCCAGCAGAGACTACTAAGCTTTCACTGGGCTCCTGTCCCATGGCCTCCTGTGTTTCTGGAGTGGATTCCCTTCCGTCCACTTCCTCCTCATACCTGATTAAGTCATCCCAACCTTATGTTCACCAGAGACTTCCTCAGTTCTTAGTTGGCTCTGAACCAGCAGCCTTCTGAAGAAGCCAGACCAAGACTTATTCCCTGGATCTTTGCCCTGGACTGGCTGGTCCTGGGACAGACGGCCCAGCCCCTCCCTGGTACTTGGCTTTCCTCACCTCTGTTGACCCCTCAGCCTTGGCCTCACTGCCAAGGCCTTTCTGAAGCAGCTGGCCAGGGACAAGACCATTGCTAGGCCCCTGATCACCACTCTGGTTCCAGAAGGCCCCCAGAAAGACTCACTGAGTCTTTCCTTGGGGGATCAGGGACCAGGCCTGGAACAGACAGGGTAATACCCTCAAATCCTCCTTTTCTTTTGGTTGATCCGACACATCTGTCAGGAAGGCTTCTCTGGGACCCAGAGCAGTGAAGGTTGTGGCTGGGTTGGGAGGCGTTAAGGTCACAGTCTCCACTTTCCAGTGTGTGTGTGTGTGGGGGTGCCTCCTGGAGCCCAGCAGAGCTGGGGTGTGGGGTGGGTGCTAGAGGCCTGAAATAGGGTTCCCACCACGTGCTGACAAGTCTCCAAATGCCAGCCAACTGAGTGTTCCCTCTCGGTCGCTGCCATCACCTGCCAGCCTGCCTATGGTCATATCCCTTCCCCACTACAACTTCCCCTGACACTTCTCACCAGATCAGGACAATTCCAAGGGGCCATCCTGGCTTCTGTGATAGGCTAAGGCCTTTTTGGAGACCAGGACATAGCCTAATCCTTCTCTCTTCCCAGCCCTGCTTCTTCTTAGTTTTATATCATCATCATCATCATCATCTTATATGTGTGGGTGTTTTGCCTGTACCACATTACCTGTGCTTCACACGCATGCCTTCTGAGGTCAGAAGAGGGCATTGTATCCCCTTGAACTGGAGTTACAGATGGCTGTGAGCCTCCATGTGGGTACTGGGAATTAAATCCAGGTCCTCTGGGAGAGCAGCCAGTGTTCTCAAATGCTGAGACATCTCTCCAGCCCCTTCTTCCCAGTTTTACCTCTGCACAGCATAGTAGAATTCTTGCACAGAACGCTCCATTTCAGTCAGCTTCTACATCCAACCTGAGAGCAGTTCCTAGCCTGTGTGTTAAATGGGGCCACCGCGGGAGGAAAGTGTGTAAAATATAGTTCCTGGGGATGCAGCTGCGGCCTTTGGTCATGAAGGTTGACATTGTGACTGTCATCATCGTCACAGCTGGCCCTACTCAGATGGTACAACAGGGGTCAGCATATAGATAAATGCCTAGTCTTCTTGCTTTACCCTAAGGACAAGGTCCTTTATATTTTACACTTTGTCTCTTTATCAGAATAACCTTTCCAATTGCCAAACTTGTTATTCAGGAAGACAGCCCCGACCTCAAGGATTCACAGGTTCAAACTGCTGCAATCCTGTTACACACATCTCAGTTTTAGTTTGGTTTGGTTTTTAAGGAAGGTTTCATGTAGCCCAGGCTGGCCTTGAAATTGCTGTGTAGCCAAGGATGGCTTTGGTTTCCTGTCTTCCCGCCTCTATCTCCTGGGTGCTGGGATGGCAAGTGGGAGCCACCACACACACACACACACACACGCACACGCACACGCACACGCACACGCACACACACGAAGTTTGAACAGTTTTATGCAGGGCTGGAGGCTAAAGCCAGAACTTCCTGCATGCTAAGCAAGCAGTCTACTGACTGAGTCACATCCCCAACCCAACCAGGAAAGAGTCAGTGGACCATAGCTGTGGTCACACTCGGTGGGTGTGTACCTGGTTGTCTTCCTAAGCATGCAGTGTCCTCATACAGACCGCAGCCTCCATCACTGCGGTGAAGGTAGAACGGAAGCCTGAGAGCTCAGTGTTACCTGTTTTAAGCTATGATTTCTTCCTCTGCCTTGTCTACAGAGCCCCGAAATGACAGGCCAGTCTGATAGTTCAGCAGGTAAAACCAATTGCCCAGGGTCCTCAGTTTGATGTCCAGAGCCCCATAAAGGTAGACTAGAGGGGGCACACCCCATACATAGTGCCGTCCACAGAGCACTATGGCACACAGCCCTCTTCTCACAGTAATGATAGATTTTAAAAAGTATTAAATTAAAAAGTTCTATGATTGGGGACTGGTGAGATGGCTCAGTGGTTGGGAGCACTGACTGCTCTTCTGAAGGTCCTAAGTTCAAATCCCAGCAACCACATGGTGGCTCATAACCATCTGTAATGAGATCTGACGCCCTCTTCTGGTGTGTCTGAAGACAGCTAGTGTACTTACATATAATAAATAAATAAAAAATAAAAAACATTAAAAAAAAAAACTTCTCTCTCTCTCTCTCTCTCTCTCTCTCTCTCTCTCTCTCTCTCCCAGGAGACAGGAAGGAGGTTGGCAGTGATCCTGTTACTGTTGTTCTGCTGTGCCTTCTCCTGGGTTCACAGCCTTATCAACCCTTTAGAAAGAAAGGCTTGGGGCTGGAGAGATGGCACAGCGGTTAAGAGCACTGACTGCTCTTCCAGAGGTCCTGAGTTCAAATCCCAGCAACCATATGGTGGCTCACAACCATCTGTAATGAGATCTGATGCCCTTTTCTGGTGGGCTTGCTCCTGGGTTCTTCTGGGAGCCATGCTTCTCTGAAGGGCATAGGCCTAGTTCTCTTGTTCTTTGAAGCTTTCTGTGTGAGGCTACAGATGCTGAGCAGAGCCAGGGAGCTGGGGGGGGGATGGAGTTTCTCACCCTACCCCCACCCTCTTCTGACGTCACAGCCCTCACTTCCTGACACTAATTGGTTGCCTTGGAAACAAGTTCCTTAAAGTGCAGGATGACTGGGTGTAGTGGGAGGGAGAGCTACAGCTTTGTCAAGAAGAGTACACAGAGCCTCTCAGAGTCAAGCAGAGCTTCCCAGAGTTGCTCTCCTCCTTGGTACAAGTCCCTGGTATGAAGGAAGAGGGGCCAGCTCAGGAAAATGCTGTGGGCATTGATGGCCTGGAGTTTTTTAAACTAGACCACACAAAGGTAGTCCTAAGTCACCATGCCTGCCATTTTCTGCTTTATTTGAAGGTATCTTGTTTTTGAGTGGGAAGATCTTATTGGAAAGTCAGGAAGTCAGAGTCCAAGGCAAAAAGGAAGGAGGAGGAGAAGGAAGGAAGGAAGGAAGGAAGGAAGGAAGGAAGGAAGGAAGGAAGGAAGGAAGGAAGGAAGGAAATGAAACAAAAATCGGTCACACTTATTCTGGAATAAGTGGATTTCAGTAGTGATGAGGGCTCTCTTTCAGCATCAGGTCAGATGTAACCACTTCTAGGAATTGTCATTAACCAGGCAATCTCCCATCTACCCTCATCTGCGCACACACACACATGCACACTCACACACACACACAGCACACAGACGCTCACACACACGCACACACACACACCCTTCACCACTTACTCCAGAGCTCATCTACACTTCACTTAACATTTACCTGCCTTTGCTATGTTACAGAATCTGTACTGAGATACCCAGCCCAAGGGTTGATTCATGAGTTCATGAGCTGACAGGGCTCTTCCTCTAAAGGAGCGAGCCAACTCTCACAAGTTGTCCTCTGACATCCACATGTGTCAATGGCACACAGGCCACCCCCATAAATGAAGACATGCAATAAAATTTTTTTTGAGACAGGGTCTCTCTACCTAAGCCCCACTGCCCTAGAACTCACTACTCAAACTGTCTTCAGACTCAGAGATTTACCCACGTCTGCCTCCCCAGAGCTAGTATTAAAAGCATATGCCACCGTGCCCCAACTCATGATAAAAATATTTTTTAAATAAGTCCCTGATCTAGAGAGATGACTTAGTGGTTAAAAAAAAAAATAAAATCAAGCTGCTCTTCCATATGCTACAAACTCCACCAGCCTTCAAGGACCCCGGAGTCTTCCCTCTTCTCTCGGGGCCAAGGAGCAAAGGAGCAGTTAGGACTGTCAGTGAGAGCAGAAAAGTGTTCCGGTGCTGTGTGTCCTCTGAACTTCCTGCACCGACACCAGACACACCCACATGCTTCTGTGACTTGTGTCTTGCTGTCACACTTATACACATTTTTGAGGCCAGTAGCAGGAATTTCCACTTCTTGTAAATTGGCCAGTACAGATATGTGAGCATACGTGTGATTCTGTTTATGATCTTGAGAGTGAGCATATGTTCCTGAGAAGGGGGATTTAGGTGTGTGAATGTGTGTATGTGTGTGTGTGTGTGTGTGTGTGTGTTTTCCAAATGCTTGGCTTTTTTCAAAATGGCTTAGAGCACTACTGTCATTTATGGGGTTTAAAATGTCAGAACAGGGCCCGAGGGGAGGCAGGGGAGATTAAACTGCAAACAGTGAAGGTTATAGATGACGTTTCTGATATGCTGACAGGCAGACTCAAATGATGCTGCACTTTAGCAATCATTTAACACACACACACACACACACACACACACACACACACACACACACACACCACTCCCTAGTTCATCTCCCCATATTTGAATGGAATATTCTAAAGGCTAAAGTCATAAAAGCCTATCTCTAAAAAACCTACAGCTCTCCTTTCAGAACCCATCAGCAACTCCCTGTGGTTTGTGTACACAAGCAAGTACACCTGACTCCCTGACGTTATACACACATATATAGGTGCATATATGTGTGCATGTATACATATATGTATATATATGTGTATGCATGTATATATATATTTGTATATATACATATATATATATATATGACAAATTCTCAAGTAGCCCAAGATGACCTTGAACTTAATACATACCTGAGAATGACCTTGAACATCAGATTCTCCAGGCTCAACCTCCTGAACACTGGGACCACAGGCACTACCACCCTACCTAGTTTATGCAGGGCTTGGGACAGAATCCAGGGCTTTATGTGCTCTGCCAACTAAGCTATATCCCAGCCCCCTTTATATTATTTAATCCTACCACATTTTCACACAGAATTCTAATTAAAAAATACTAGACTTCTATAGTTAATCATATATATCCCATCCAACAGTCTACTTGAACTTATTAATTTGTATGCTGCAGCAGGCAAAGCTGAGATTGCTATTTTACAAAATTAAGGAAACTGAGGCTCAGTGGGGTCCGATGTGTTGGCCAAGACCACTCAACTAGCAATGGACAAAGGAGGGCCTTAGAGTTTTCTTTTTATGTTGACCCAGAGTCCTCGCCACAGGTCTACCTACATAGTCCAGGCTAGGCTTGAGCTCACTAGGTAGCCCAAGCTGGCCCTTCTCTTAATCCTTCTGCCCCTGCCTCTCCACTACAATTAATTATAGGCTTATCGCCAGGACTAGCTTCCAGAGTCCTTTTCCACAGGCTGTGACTGTAACACGGCTAGGCATTAGAATGGCCTGGGAAGTTTTAAATGCCAACCATGCCCCGGTCTCCGCAGAGATACTGTGGTCCAAAGGTTCTGTTTATTTTGTTTGGTTTGTTTGAGTTCAGACTGGTCTTGAATTTGCAGCTAGCCTGCCTAGCTTCCCTAGTGTTGGAACTACAGGCGAGGACACTTTGTTATTGTTGTGTTGTCCTTTCATGACGTCAGCAGTTTCAAACTTGCAGAGATTCTCCTGCCTCAGCTTCTGCATACAGTCCAGAGCTACCATGCCCAATGTGGCTTCCATTGCTCTTTTTTGTTTTGATTATTCGAGACAGTCAGCCCTGGCTGGCCTGGAACTCACTCTGCAGACCAAGCTGACCCCAAACTCACAAAGATCCTCCTGCCTCTGTCCTCCAGTGCTAGGTTTAAAGGCATTTGCTACCATGTCCAACCTGAGCATGGTCTGTTTTTAAAGGGCCAGTAACTCAGGCAGGTCTGTCTCTCCCTTCGTCTCTGTGCGGTTTTTCTCCGGATGATCAATCCTCTGTTTTCTTTATCCACCTGCCTCCTTCCCCCTCCCAGTGCTCAGTGCTCATCTTCCTCAGGCTGGGGAGTAAAGAAGTTGCTGTCTAGATGCCCCTCAGGTGGGACTAAATGGGTGGGATTTTTGCCGCTTCCCCCAAGAGCCAGAGTAGAGGATCAGTTCCACTTAGTCCATGGGCCAGACGAAGGGGAAGTGAACCCAGCTGCTTATAGGACTTAGGAGAGAGGAAGAGGGGAAAGAGAACAAAGGAGGAGAGGTCTGGCTCCTTAGGAGACCACCCTGACCACTTAACAGTTGAGGACCACACGCCATCCTCTCTTGCTTGGCCCGCTACAAAACTCAGAACAACAAAGGCGAGCTGAAGTCCACTGGGGCCTGAAGCAGGTTCCTGCTCACCAGCTGTGTAAGTCTAGGAAAGTGTTTGCCTCCCTATGCCACAGTTTCCCTCATTGTAAAATGCTAATGATGAATGCTGGGTATGAGGGTCCTTTAATCTTCCACCCCCACCCCGTTCCCCCTGCAGTCAGGAGGCAGAGGCGGGTGGGTCTCTGTGGATCTGAAGCCAGTGTGGTCTACACAGTGAGTTCTAAGATAGCCAGGCTTCACGGTGAGACCCTGTCTCAAGACAAAACAAACAAAAAAACAAAACAAACAGGCAAGCACCAACAAATAAACAAAAATAAAAGATAGAAGATAGCATCACCAACAAAAAACCTGAATACTTTGTATTATTTATCCCATGACTGTTCTATGTCTTCCAGTCTCCATCTGTCTTCATCTAACCATTCACTGAGGGCAAGAAGGTGATGGTCGGGCTGAAGACATTGCTTAGTGGTTAAGAAGACTTGTTCTTGCAGAGGACCTGAGTTCGATCCCAGTACCCACGTGATGGCTCACATCACCTGTGATCCAGAGATCAGACACCCTCCTCTGACCTCTGTGGGCACCAGGCACACGAGTAGCACACAGGTCAAACAATCACATACATGAACAGAAAACAGAACAGCACAGAACAGAACAGAACAGAACAGAACAGAACAACACCCTTCTCCTCTCCAGGCATGCCTCCTCCAGGAGCCACTCCCCCCACCCCCAAAGGACAGCTTCTTCTCATCTCCTCATGCCCTGCAACTGTGAGTGGCTCTCACTCTGATGTTTATCCTGAGACAGCCTTTGTATGTGTATGAGGGTATTTCTGAGAAGATTAACTAGCCGGGCGTAATCCCAGCACTTGGGAGGCAGAGGCTGGCAGATTTCTGAGTTCAAGGCCAGCCTGGTCTACAGAGTGAGTTCCAGGACAGCCAAGGCTACACAGAGAAACCTTGTCTCGAAAAACAAAAAAAAGAATGGAAAGCTGAGAAGGTTAACTAAAGAAGAAAGTGAACCACGTTGGTACCATCCCTGTCAACTGGGTCTTGAAATAAAAGAGTAAGAAGGAAGAGCTATGTGCTGGCATTTCCTCTTCTTGACTTCTAGCCCACCACAATGCATAGAGCTCTGTTCCTCAGAACATTGCTCCCCGGCCCCAGGATGGACTGAACCCTCTGAGCCCATGAGCAGAATAGCTCTTTCTTCCAGTAAATTGTTTATATCAGGTGTTCTGGTCCCAGTGACAAAAAGCTAACTAATACCCTTGCTGTGTTCTGACATCTGACAGATGCCTCCTAGAATGGACCCTGTCTTACTCCTCATGGAGAAAGGGAAAAGGGCACAGGAAGACCTGACACTTAGTCCTCTACTGAGTTCACAGACTGTCTACTCCTGTGATGGCTTGTATATGCTCAGCCCAGGGAGTGACACTATTAGAGAGTGTGGTCCTATTGGAATAGGTATGGTCTTGTTGGAGTAGGTGTGTCACTGTGAGTGTGGGCTTTAAGACACTCATCCTAGCTTCCTGGAAGCCAGTCTTCCACTAGTAGCCTTCAGATGAAGATGTTGAATTCTCAGCTCCTCCTGCACCATGCCTGCCCGGATGCTGCCATGTTCCCACCTAGATGATAATGGACTGAACCTCTGAACCAGTAAGCCAGTCCCAATTAAATGTTGTCCTTATAAGAGTTGCCTTGGTCATGGTGTCTGTTCACAGCAGTAAAGCGCTAACCAAGACTCCCTTCACTAAAGACCTCGAGTGACACTGCTTTGGTGGACCTCGAAGGATAGCATCGTCCTTCTCATAGCCAAGGCCTTTGAAGAAGCTAAGTATGAGGGAAGGGGCTCAGTTTAGCCTCTGGCTGGACACTGTCCCCTGGTTCTTCCCTTCCTCAGTGATGCTGGATGCCCATCTAACATTGGCAGCCCGAGACCTTTCCTGGCCTGAGGGAGCTGAGGACTGCGCTTCCACTGGAGAGTCACACTGGAGCTCACACTTGAATATTTCCGAAAGAACTTTCAGAGAGAAACAAGGACAACTAGAAGCAAGAAAACAGCATTTAGAAATTAGCCGGGCATGGTGGCGCACGCCTTTAACCCCAGCACTTGGGAGGCAGAGGTAGGCGGATTTCTAAGTTCGAGGCCAGCCTGGTCTACAGAGTGAGTTCCAGGACAGCCAAGGCTACACAGAAAAGCCCGTCTTGAAAACAAACAAACAAACAAACAAACAAACAAAGAAATCAGATGGGGACACCTGATCCTAATTGGTCACTTCTGCTTAAGACAGCACATTCAAGAAGCACTTTTTCAGACAGGTGTGGCAGTATGTACCTTTAATCCCAGCAGTTGGGAGGCTGAGGAAGGCAGGACTCTGAATGCAAGGCTAGCCTTGTCTACAGAGCTAGTTCCAAGACAACCATGGCTACACGGAGAAACTCTGTCTTGAAAAGCAAAACAAACACAAAAAACCTTAAATCTATATCTATCAGTAGTTTGGAGACAGATGTGAGGATGGTACTTATTTGCCTACAATTTGATCACTCAGGAGTCAGAAGCAAGAGAATTGTTGCAAGTTCAAGGTTAGCCTGGGCTACAGGTCAGCTAGAACTACATAGTAAGAGTAAAGTTTCTCTGTCCCTGTCCCTGTCTCTGTTTCTGTCTCTGTGTCTGTCTGTCTGTCTGTCTGTCTGTCTGTCTGTCTGTCTGTCTCTCTCTCTCTCTCTCTCACACACACACACACACACACACACACACNCACACACACACACACACACACACACACACACACACACATACCTTTTAGACATTTTTGTCCCTGACTAATATAAAAGTGTCTTCCACTGAGTGTGGAAGCTGAGCCAGGCAGTGGTGGCACGCACACCTTTAATCCTAGCACTCAGAAGGTAGAGGCAGGTGGAGCTCTGAGTTCCAGAACAGCCTAGTCTACAAAGGGAGTTGTAGGTCAGCCGGAACTACACAGAGAAACATTGTAAGGTTGGGAGTGGGGACCAAAAAAAACCAAACAAACAACAAAAACAGGGACGCTGAAGCAAGCTCCCATCCTCATCTTGCTTAGGGGTAAAAGGTCAGTAAGGAACCAAGGCAACAGAAAAAGTTAAGGATCCATATCCCATATCCCAACCCAGGCAAAAGGTGGCCTCTGGGGCACCCTGGTCTGTTCACCCCATCACCCACAGTGTCTGGTTCTCACCCAGTGATATTCCTAGAGCTCTTAGCACATGTCAGCACTGTACTAAGGCTGACCCAACCCTGTGGACCAAGGACTGTTCCTATTATGTTACAGTTGAGGAAATGAAGTCCCAAAGAGTGGTGGCACTTTCAAGTCTACCTTGCTACAAACTGCTCTATCCCCAGGTTCTTAACCTCTGTGATAGCCTTCTTAGCTTAAACGTAAGGTGATGCTCAATATTTGGTGGTGGTAATAATAACAGCTAACATTTATCGAGCATTTATTATGTGTCAGCTTGTCACCCACATCATATAATTCAGAGAGTAGGTAGTGGGTACCATTATTATGTCCCCACTCCTTTAAAGACAAGGACTCATTTAGCCTAGGCTGCCCTTGAACTCTCTGTGTGGCTAAGATGGCCTTGAACTTTGATTTTTTTTTTTTTGCCCCACCCCCTCGTGCCATCAGGCTATGCTTTATATAAGTCTCATTTCATAGAGGAGGACTCTGAGGCTCTGTCCAGGGTACCACAGCTAATAATTGGAAAAAGTCATGGGTGGGGCGGTAAGGGAACCCAGAGGTTCAAAGTACCTGGTCACTGCTGACCTGAGAGGTTCCCACAAAGGAGAGAGAAAGCCTCTTCAGGAGCGGAAAAGGTGGCTGGCACCTTGATCAAGGATCTGCATGCTTTTTTTCTCCAGCTCCTGCCAAAGGCACCTTTAGCCTGGACCAAGCTGAACTCGGGAGATTCTGGAAGGACTGGACCTAATTCTCCCTTTCTTAGGGCTCGCTGAAGCACCTTTCCACCAGCTTGGTCTGAAACAGTTGTCTGGCATTTGGAATGTCTCGGTGTGGGTCCCCCAATATGCAGAATACCAGAGCTTCCTGAACCCTCTCCTAAGTAAGAATGTCTCCTAGCTCCCTCGCTGAATCCGGTGGTCGGTGGTTGCTGACTCTTGGGCATTCTTGATGGGAGTCCTTTTCCAAAAGCCATCCTGATACCTAAGAGAAGGAGGAAAGATCTGATTCATAGCCCCCCCTCCCCACTTCCTCACCCCCCTCTGAAGCTTAGCCGTTCTCACCCCCCCCACCTTCCCCACCCCCACCCAACTCCCAGTCCCTGGCAGATTCTCACCTTCAGGCAAAGGCAGATGATGGCAGAGCTGGGGAGCAGAATTTAAAACAGGCCCGAGGGTACTGCAAATCCCCACCATTAGTATTTAGGGAATGTGAGTCCCAGAGGGGGCGGAGGGGGGTGGGCAGAGACTAGGAGAAGAAGGCTGAGATGTTCAGAGGTGCAGAGACAGAGATGGAAATATTTCCAGGAGGGCTGCAGAGGCAGAGAGGAAGGCAAGAGGGAGGAAAAGATACGAGAGTCAGGAGGGTGGGGAGAGGCAGAGAAGAGGGGGGGGGGGAGAGGCAGAAAGAGCCAGTTGCTTTATTCATGGCTGGTGATATTATAGACTGAGTGAAAATCACATTATCGTAATGGGAAAGTTAGAGTTGCTGAGATGATGCCCCGAAGCCTCGGCGCTGATTGGGGTGTGATTGCTATCTGTATTTATATGTAGAAAGCAAAGTTCACTGCCAGTTCAAGATGGTGGCGGCTGCTTTATGCAACATAATTCTTCAGTAGGGAGACGCCCCGAGCAAGCAGAGCAAGCTAGCTGGGAGTAGGAATGTGAGCCCAACGGGGGCAAAGAGAGCAAACGCCTGAGCAGGCGCTGGAGAGAGCGATGGAGCCCCGGGTGGAGCGCAAGCAGCAGAGCTCAGCAACCAAGGATAGAAATGGGAGCCAGAGTGAAGTCAGGGCCTGTGGCTGGTTGTGGCTGAGCCAGAACTAGTGGGCCTAAGGGATGAAAAAGAACTGCCTCTTCCATCACTCACCTCCTGGGCTACTCAGAGCTGGGCTTTCCTGCGAGGAAGGAAGAACTGCGGCATAATGCCAACACTCCATGGCAGGAGAATTACCAAGAGTTCAAGGCTATCCTGTGTTACATAGTGAGTTCAAGACCAGATTGGGCTACAGAATGAGAGATCCTGCTTTAGAAAGCAAGCAAGCAAGAACTCGGGGTGGGGGTGGAAGGGGTGAGAAAGAGAGAGAGCCCTGAAGAGATGGCTCAGTGATTGAGAGAACTGGATAATATTTCAAAGGACTTGGGAATTTGATTCTCAGCACCAACATGATAGCTCAGAATCCTCTGTAATACCAATTCCAGTGGGGAATCTGATGCTCTTTTCTGTCTTCTCTGGGCACTTCACATACCTGGTACACAGATATACATACATGCAGGCAAAACACCCAGACATATAAAGTAAAAATAAATGATTATCTTTTAAAAATTATTTGTTTTATGTGTATGGGTATTTGTCTGCACATGTGTTTGTGTATCATGTATGTACCTGGTGCCCAAGGAACTCAGAAGAGGGCATCCGAGCTCCTGTAACTGGGTTTATAGACAGTTCTGACCCACCAGGTGGGTGGGTGCTGGAAACCAAACCTGGGTCCTCTGCCTTTTTCTAAAGTCTTAGACATTAATGGAACTATATATTTGACTATCCCTCTACCTACACTAGGGAATTCATTAGTGTTAAGCTGTTCGATGAAGATCAGAAAGATAAAGGTTATTTGCCTATTTAGACAGGGTTAAACTACGCAAGATTCCCCTGCTCGAGCCTCCCTATTGCTGAGATTACAGGAATATGCCTCAACAGCCAGATTGAGGCTTTCTCCTTCCTGAAAGCTTTTCAGTTTTTCTTGGGAGAAAGAGGTGGGATTGACCTTGGCTGTGACTCTATCATAAAAGAGCCTGAAAAAATCCAATTTCTGATAAATACGAGTAAATAGTATTAGTACATCCTTTGCACTATTTGGGGTATACTTGCATTTATGTCATGTGTACATGTGTGTGCCTGAGTATATGTATGTGTATCACATGCATTCAGGAACCTTTGGATATCAAAGTGGGCATTGGATCCCCTGGGACTGGAGTTAAAGACACTTATTAGCTGCCAGGTGGGTGGAAATTGAACTCAAGTCCTCTGCAAGAGCAAGTGTTCTTAACTGCTGAGCCATCTCTCTCTGCAGCCTCACTTACAGCTTTTTGAAAGCCTATTGTTTATCAGGAACTCAGGTTTTCCTGGGAGTCCTGTATTTTCATTTGTTAACTCTGGAACCTATGCCCATTGTTGCAAGACTCTGTACTGACTTATTCAGGAATGCAATGCTCCTGAAGAGAAAGATATGTGGTTTTTGAACCAGTTCTGATGCTCCAAGAGCCTCCATTTTCTTATCGCATCAGTAGATGACAACAATACCTACCTCACTTGATGGCCCAACGTTCTATGAGGTGCAGCATATGAAATGCTGGTGTGGTCCTTAACATCTCTACTCTGTTTCCAATTTCACCAATACTCCCAAAGGTCACGGCCCTGCAAAGCTCAGTCTCTTCCTGGGAGACAAGGGAGATCTGACGAGGAAGATCTACATCTTCCTTGGTTTTGATACCCAGATATTGACTCCAGTCCTGGTGGTTTAGGTTCAGGAACATTGATTGCTTTGTGCTCTACCAAGAAGTATGGAGACCCTTTCTGAAGGAACATCTGGACATCCCAAAACCTTCCTGGGTTGCTCTCCTGAAAACCTGGTGTCCTGGTGAGAGGTACTATTAGTGCAATGAAACACAATAACAAAAATTAAGTTGGGGAGGAAAGGGTTTATTTGACTTACACTTTGTCATTGTAGTCCATGATTGAAAGAAGTCAGGACAGGAACTTAAACAGGATAGGAACCTGGAGGCAGGAACTGATGTGGAGGCCACGGAGGTGAGGGGTACTGCTTACTGGCTTGCTCCTTATAGCTTGCTCAACCCAGGGATGGCAGCACCAACAATGGGCTTATAGCTTGCTCAATCCAGGAATGGCAGCACCTACAATGGGCTTATAGCTTGCTCAATCCAGGGATGGCAGCACCTACAATGGGC
>NC_034590.1:156647882-156664022 GCF_900095145.1 Mus pahari | reverse complement strand
CTTGCTCAACCCAGGGATGGCAGCACCCACAATGGGCTTATAGCTTGCTCAATCCAGGAATGGCAGCACCTACAATGGGCTTATAGCTTGCTCAACCCAGGGATGGCAGCACCCACAATGGGCTTATAGCTTCCTCACCCAGGGATGGCAGCACCTACAATGGGCTTATAGCTTGCTCAACCCAGGGATGGCAGCACCCACCATGGACTGGCCCTCCCACAGCAATCATTAATTAGAAAAAGTTCTTCAGGCTTGCCTACAGCCTAGTCTTATGGAGGCATTTTCTCAACTGAGGTTTCTTTCTCTCGGATGACTCTGCCTATGTCAAGTTGACATAAAAACTAGCCAGCACACCAG
Source organism: Mus pahari (assembly GCF_900095145.1). NCBI lineage: Eukaryota > Metazoa > Chordata > Mammalia > Rodentia > Muridae > Mus > Mus pahari. The sequence continues at coordinate 156,663,665 of NC_034590.1, read as the reverse complement.
ACTATTAAGATGTCCCTCTGACCGCAGAAGGATCAGGGGTGAGGATTAGATCATGGGGTTTTCCCATGCTCATTCCATCAGTGCTAGAACCCAGGCAACCTCTTCTTGAGCTGAATCATTTCGGAAACACAGAAGCATGTGAGTCCACTGTCATAAATAATAATTTATGGCCTTCTAAGTGATTATGTTTATCAACATAGATTTATGATGTTCTTAAACTTGGTCCCAAAATCTTTTTGCAGTGGGAAGCAGTGACTGCAAAGATTCCCAACTTAGCCAGGCAGTGGGGGCACACGCCTTTAATCCCAGCACTTGGGAGGTAGAGGCAGGAAGATTACTGAGTTCAAAGCCAGCCTGGTCTACAGAGTGAGTTCTAGGACAGCCAGGGCTAGACAGAGAAACCCTGTCTTGAAAAACAAAACAAACAAACAAACAAAAAAAAAAAAAAAAAAAGATTCCTAACTTGTCAAAATTCTGGTAATATGTGACAGAAAGTGTGTTCAACCCCAAATAAATACTTCTGTACCACTCCTCCCACGTCAAGGAGGCTCAGAGAACACATCAGAAAGCTGGCAGAAAGAATGTAAGGGTTGGAAGATGGCAAGGACTGTGTTGTGGACATGACACAGAGGTTGGACTCATGAAGGCACAGCAGCTATGGCAGCCTGGACAAGACCTGCATACAATCAAGCCAGTCAAATTCTAGCATAGGCAGAAGGAGGTCCCACAATGTCCCGCATGTACCTGAGGAGCTTTTAGCAACTGACAGCTTCTGCAGAAGGTGGAAGGCATCATTAAGTCACTCTTTTAAGGATGTCTCTTGTAGATTCCTCATGCCCCAGGTGGAGGGCCCCACATAGATTGGCATATGGGCAACACTAATTTGACTTGGTTACAAAAACAGAATGAAACGATAACACCCCACCACCACCAAATAAGAGAAAACAAAGCCCAGGAAGTATAGCCGTGCGTGGGTGGGACTGAGTGTGTGGGGGTGGGACCCTGGGAGTGGATGTGACAAAAATATGTTGTCAGGTCTGGCAAGATGGCACAGCAGCTCCAAAGTCAGAGCAGTTGTTGCTCTTTCAGAGGTCTCAGATTTCGTTCCTATACCCTCTCAATGGTTCACACCATCCTTCCCTCCAGTTCCACGGGAGCCAATAACCTCATCTCACCTCCTTGTATCATGCAGGTAAAACAATCACACAGTAAGATTTTAAAAATTCAATTAAAATTTAAAAAATGTTGTATGCACATATAAAATCCTCCAAGTATAAACACAAATATATTTATTATTATTATTATTTATTATTATTACTGGTGATGCTTTGAATGAAAATGCCCTCATAGGCCCATAACGAGTGGCATTATTAGGAAGTGCGCCCTTATTGGAGGAAGTGTGTAACTGGGGGTGGGCTCTGAGGTTTCAAATGCTCAAGCCAGGTCCAATATCACTCTCTCTTTCTGCTGCCTGTTGATCCAGATGTAGAACTATTGGCTCCTCCAGCACCATGTCTGCCTGTACGCTGCCAGACTTCCCACCATGATAACAATGGACTAAACCTCTGAACTATAAGCCAGCCCCAATTAAATGTTTTCCGTTATAAGAGTTGCCACGGTTATGGCATCTCTTAACAGCAATAGAAAAACCCTAAGATATTGAGATTTGGAACTGAATTTTTGGTGATTCGTTGGAATGGTCTATGCGCCCCATATATATAAATAAATATATTTATTATTATAAATAATGCTGATTATTACCAACATCTTGATAAGGCAAAGATGTGTCCATCCCTTAGAGAATGAAGACCTAGTCACACAGAGTTGGTTCTGGGGCACAGAAAGACCACAGGATAAACATTTAGTCTTTCTTACAGGTGTAGAGGAGGGAAAGGACCATGAGGCATTTCCAGGACAGGAGGGTCTGGCTCATCAGTCACTCATTCGGCTTCCTTGGGGTTCCCATTTGTTTCCACTTGGGTTTCTGTCTTAGCAGCAGTGTGCAAAAACATATGTCCCTGCTTATTAGAATCAGCAAGAGAAACTGAGGTTTGGAGAATATTCCACTTGTAAAGGGGAGTTGTCACATCTGCCTGACCTACCAACCCTCCCACATCAGAGAGAAAATAGCCCATTGCCCTTGGGACAAAGGAAAAGACTAATCTGTCAAAAACTGGAGGCAGGATAAAGTGACCCCTGCCTGGGATCTATGTCAAAGAAGTGTCTCTGGGGAAATGTCATTCTGCTTCCTGGAGGGCCCCTGTAGGTAGCTAAATTGGAACTCTACATGCCTCCTGTTGCCCTGCTCTTTCCCCTGCCCCTCCCCACACCATCCAACACACACACACACACACACACACACACACACACACACACACACACCTTAATTGTGTCCGGGGCTTTTCACAGCATTAATTAATCATATTTAGGGCTGTTTCCAGCTGTTGCTAAGGGAAAGAAGGTCCCACACGCCTGTGACTTAGTGTAAATCCAGTCGAATGGAGGAATTCTTTGATTCTGCAGAGGCTGAGCATGGGAAAGCCACTTGTAATCCCACAGCCTCCCAGATCTCCGCCTGCCACCTCCCCCACCACTGCCCTCAGAAACTGATCTGGGCTGGAGAGGAGAGAGAGGGGAGGGCTTGCAGAGGAGCCCAGGGCTGAGAGGAGCGGAGCTGGCTGTTTGACATTGCCTAGCACTGGCGGACTTCTGAGGCTCAGGCCTGGTGCTGACTGGCAGATTCTACCCCAGCACTTGGGCCTTTAGAGGGCTTCAGAGAGCGCAGTGGTTCCTGACCAGCCCCCAGGGCCCAAGAGTTATATTCCGGGAGGCTGGGCCTGGACTAGTCAGAGCGACACAGCAAGTGGGCATCACTGACCTAATTACAGCTCAGCATAGCCCCGTGGTCTGCACAGAGCAAGGGCCTCCTAAGCCGCTTTCTGCTTTGCAGCCCCGACGTCTCCCGAAGCCCTTGCAATGCCTCTTAGTTCTCCGGCTTTCCTGTTTTCCTGGTCTCTTCCTGGCATTCCAGAGTTTGGCTTCAATACCTTTCTCTGAGGTCCTGGGGTACCACCTCTTATCTTCACCAAGCCTTAAAGAAAGACTTCATAAAAGGAAGGGGCGGGCCCAACTGGCAAGAAAGACTGCTTCTTTGGTAGGTCACTAGATGCTCCTATTGAGTAAATACACCTGATGGGATTGCTGAGAGTGTGGGGGGCAGTAAGGGACTGTCTCAGCCTTGTAGACCCAGATATTGGGGAGTCCCCAAGGTGAGAGGTGTGAAGGTTATCAGGAGGTCGAGGAGAAATCCAGCAGTTATTACCCTAGCCTCTCCTGCGATGACCTCATCCTAGCACACACCCTTGTTGAGGCCTTCTGGGTCCTGGCCTAACTGGGCCTAAATAATTGAGAAGCCCATTACAGCCTTGCGGTTTCCTCACTGTCAAGTGTAAATGCTGCACTGGTCGGGTGGGGAGATGGGGCTAATTTGAATTGATAATAGGAAATGCAGGGAAAAGTCATCTATAGTGAGTGAGGAGAGAGCGATCCCCGAGCAGATGCTAAATCTTGTATAATGAAAGAATCTGCCGATGTCAATTATGTACGAGCGTCTTTGCAGTGGTTAGAGGCGGTGGGCGGGTGAGGGAGCGGAGGGCTGGGTGCATCCCATAAACCCAAACACCCATCAAAGGCTCATACATATGGAGCGGTGGAGATTACGGCATAAATTTGAATGTTATGAATGTACATGAGGGACAGACAGGAAGCCCACCTCATAAGGGTAGGAAAGGGACTGTTTTTTTGTTTTGTTTTGTTTTGTTTTGTTTTGTTTAGTGCATGTACAAGGGAGCTTTGTCCTCTGGGCTCCTCGGCTGTGTCTCTCCTGCATCCAGTTGTGTCCGGGATGAGAAAGAAAGGATGTGGGAGCTGTGGACAAGGACGGGCCAGCTGTGCCTATGGGGCTCAGACTCAGGGAGTTTGGTTGTTGGGCTGTCCTTGTCCTATTAAGAGAGCAAAATATCTCTGCAGTGAACGAGCATAGCTTTCCCTCATGCCTGAGAGGAAGACCGACCAACGTGAACAGCAACATCCATTAGAGAACAGGAGCTGCTCACCTTGGCTCCCTTTCCTTGCAACACGAGGAACTGAGCCCAGGAGCTCCAACAAACCAGTCAAGAACTCTACCACTGAGTTATCCCCCCAACCTCTAGTGTGGGTAGAGGGATCCTGGAAGACAGCCTGGAGGAAGAAGTCACCATTTGCTACAGAGGGGACAAATGGCTCAGAACGGCAATTCGGGGGAGGGGGGAGGGGGGCAGCTTTCTGTTCTTAGGTACACGTTCACACTGCACACGGGGAGTGTGTGAGTGTGTACACACAAGTACACCCTGGACCAGAGCTCAGACCCCCTCCATCGGTTCCCAACCTGCAGCTGCTCCCAGAACCCGACGCTGTGATTTGTAGTGCAGGCCACCCAGGGACTTTAATCTTCACCGTGACAAATGCAATAAAAGGAACAATTTGGAGATCAGAGCTAAGGAAGACACATTTACAAACCCTTCCCCAAAGGTTGGATGGCGCTGTCACCATGTGATTTGTGCAGGAGATGGAGCAGGAAGGGGTGGGGGGAAAGGGGGAGTCGGGGAGCTGGAGAAAGCAGCTGGGCTGGGGAAGAGGAAGCACCCTGTCACTCCCCGCTGGCTGCCAGATCATGGTGGGCGGGGCTAAGAAAGCTGGGGGAGGGCCAGACCAATGGGCAGCCACTGCCTCCTCCCCCGCACGATCAAGGAGCACAACTCAATTACCCCAGAAACGTGAAGCTTCAGAGATCCATCTCAGCAGATCCAGGAGGGGGTAAGAAGAGAGGGGACAGTGGCTGAAGGAGAAAGACAGGCAGAGAGGCACATTGAAAAGGCATTGTAATGGAAAGCAACGGAGCCCCGCCCCCCCAGAAGCCCCAGCCTGGGGAAGGAAGAAGGATGGGGGTTCCCAGCCTATTATAAAGCCCTGGCAGGACTGGGCATAGAGCAAAACGCGCAGTGAGATCCAATCTCTGACAAACTTTTGGGGCAGGCAGATCAGCTGGGAGCGCCATGGGATGAGGTCAGGCTGGGTCTGAGAACGAGGCTGGCTGGCCTGGCGGATGAGGTGGTGGCAGAAGCAGGGACTAAGGGCCTTCTCCACATTTCCCTTTCTCTAACTGTGAAATCGGGCTAGGTCAGATGACTGGGGAGATGTCTGCCTACCTTCCATCTTGGAATCTTGAACAAACGCCAGCTGACTCAGTGGGAGAGATAAGGTCGGACCACTCCCATCTCTCCAGCTCTGCCTTTCCAGCTGTGGTTTTTGCTGGTCCCTGGCTGGCACAGGATTCTGGTCTGCTGAGATTTCAATTCTACTGAGCCATGGTCAGACCCACAGCCCTGGCCACTCTGTCCAGGTTAGAGTTCAAAGTTCCTCCTTGGCTCTCTAAAACTTGATCATTCTTACATCCCTCTTGGTCTCCAACCAAGGCCACCTGTCCCAACCCCACCCCAGCCTTGAACAGGAGATGATCTCTGCCCCAGGGTCTAACTTTGAAGCCTTTTAGCTCCTTAACTATGTCAACAACTGAAGTGTTTCCCTGCCCATGTCCTCTTCTCTCCCAACCATCCTCCTCCACCTGTCTTTGATCGTCCCAAGGCTAATTTCCTATCAGACTGAGGGACGAGAGTCCCATGCCCGGGGGAGCCATTTAGATCCTCCAAATTATCACTGCCCAATGCTGGCTGACACAGGACTGTCTTCCTCGGCATCTCCAGGGCCAGACCCATCCCTGTACCCAAGGAAGTGAGTCTGTCAAGTGTTTGGATAGGAGTGGAGAAGACACACCAGGAAGTAAAACTCCCTAGGGAAGACTGGGTATATTCTACCCAAAAGTAGTCATCGTAGTGATGTCCCAGGGGCACAGAGAAACTAAACCAGCCAGACTGGCTCTATGCAGGCTGATGTCACATAGGCCCCACAGTGACGAGAGCTGAGAAGTATAAAGAGCAGCAGGAGCTGCAGACAAAAGTGTTTTTGGGTTTGGTTTGGTTTGGCTTGGTTTGGTTTGCTTATTTATGAAAGGAATCAGTGCTCAAGAATGAACAGAAGGGGTCTACGGCCATACCACCCTGAACGTGCCCGATCTCGTCTGATCTCAGAAGCTCTAAGCAGGGTCGGGCCTGGTTAATACTTGGATGGGAGACCGCCTGGGAATACCGGGTGCTGTAGGCTTTAAAAAAAAAAAAAAAATGAATGAACAGAAGGGGCAGGAGACTTAATTGAAAACAGGCCAGCTTTCCCAAGGTATCTTTGCACCAGAGAAATGGGCTGCAAGTGTGAAAACTTCAGACCACGAGAGTGCCTCTCTATGGACTCCACAGTGGATAGAGGACCTGAAGGAACCTCATGCTAATAGCTGGATGGGGCAGTTCCCATGGTCCTCTGCTGCCTCCCTCTGGAGAGGGCAGGAAGGGAGCTCTACCCTTCTCCCAGCCAGATCCATCTTGCTTTCTCTTCTTCGTACCTGCCCCACCCAGCTGCTGGAGTTCAGACACTGAATTAAGGATCTCCAGAGAAGCAGACATGATTGAGATGAGAGGGCAGGAGGAAAGAAAGGGAAGGAGAGAGGCGTTGATTTATTACTGTGAAGGATTGGCTCACAGATCATGGAAGCTGAGAAGTACCAAGATCTGTCGCTGGGAGCTGTCACAATAGAGCACAGGCTCAGTCCCCAGAGCCCGAGGGTTGAACGGTTGAACGACAGGTGGGAGTTCCTGGTGGGAGGCTGAAGGCCTGAGAACCAGCAATGCCACATCCCAGGGCAGGAGGACAGGCAGAGCTTGGTCGTCTTCTGCTCTTTGTTCAGTAGATTGGATGCTGCCCCTCACCCAAGTGATGGCAGATCTTCCTTCTAGAGTCCTAATGACCAAAAGTGAACATTCTCCTGGGAACACCCTTACAGACTTAGCCAGAAATAACATTTTATCTTTTTATCTATCTATCTATCTATCTATCTATCTATCTATCTATCTATCTATCTATCTATCTATCGTGTGTCACACCACACAGACGAGACAGAGAGCTGAGAGATGCCCAACCTTAATATTCATTTGACAGATCCAAGAGTAGGGACCAGTGGAGGGTGGGAGTTGGAGTGCACAACAGGAGGTTGGTATTGATTGGACAGGGAGAACTCAGTCTAGATGCTCCTTCAAAGTCTAAAAACACTTGAGGAGCAGGAGAGTGGACAAGCATCAAAAGGGAGACATATTAAGTAGAGTCTGAACAGGGGCTGAACGGGCGGGGAGGGGGGAAACAGGGCAAGGAGCTGCTCTCAGAATCCTATAGTCAGACCTTAACCATCTCTGATCTGAGTGAGGGGTGGGCCGGCTCAGGCCTCCAAGGGCACCCCGAGAAGGAGGCCACGGGGATGGTTTATCTTTCTTCCTCTTGGTCAGTGGGTAGGGCAGGTAGAGCCTGGGCTGCAGGTCTTCATTTCCACTTCCTCCTCTGAAGTCTAGAGCCGCTCAGACTCAGTCATCATCTTCTACCACGCAGAAGTTCCCTACACGCTCCCAAGTGTGTGATGAGATCAGAGGAAAGAACCTGTACCTCACTCCACATCCAGGACTCAGGGGAGGAAGGGTCAAACCAGTGGTGTGGTTTCCTGCCCCTGGCTTGGTGTTCTGGGTCTGGTCTTAGAACCGCTTGTCCTTTGGTAGCATTTAAGGTCAGAGTAGGTGGAAGGGTAAGTGTGTTGACCTCGGGAGGCCTGCCACTGTCCCTATCTTTGCCCTGCCAGCTCTCAGTGCCCTTTGGAAGTTTATAGTCCTATAAATCGCAGAGCCCCATACCAGGCTGGGAGCCTGTGACTATAAATAGACATGAGGTAAACAAGGCGGCAGATGCAGGGGCTTGGGTCAAGACAGAAAATCTGCACCTCTTCGCTTGGTCATGGGCCAAGGCACATCCGTGGAAAGGGATACCTTCTCTCTTCCCCTGACTGCTGGCTTCTGGCTGCCCATGACTCTGGGCTTCTAGTCCTTTCCCTCTGAGGCGTATCATCCAAGGCGATTTTCTGCTCCAAGTCTCCCTACTGGCTTGTTCTGTTTCATCTTGGCAAATCAAGAAGATGGTGGGGTGTCTCCATTACTCTCACTAACCCCCCTCCCCCCCACACACACACTGGCTCCTTCCACCTGCTTCATACTCTGTACCCAGTTCCTCTAACAAGTCTGAAGAGGTTGCTCCTGCTAGCCACAACTCTACCACCAGGGGTGCCCCAGTGATTCCTCCTCCACTCTAACACTCTAAGGGATGTTAATGCTCTCAGGCAGGCAACTTACTAAGAAACTGGAGAAAGGACGCACAGAATCTCATTTCCTATCCGATATTCCTTGCCCAAGCACAGATCATAATAGCGCACAGATTTCCTGCCATTGAGATCGACTGACAGCTGCCTTACTAATTGGAGTTTCTTCCCATCACTCCTGGGCTTTGCAGCTGGATCCCAGGGCAGAGGCAATTTAGGTGGCACGGCTTGGTGATCTAGCCTGCCTTTCTTCAGTCCCGCAGCTGGGCTGATTGACTGCTCTGCACTTGTCCTGGTCACAGCAGTTCCTCGACTCCAAGTGTCCCTTGAGGGATTTCAGGCTCTTCTCACTTTCAGTACAATTAACTGTCTTTATCCATCTCGGAAGTCTGAATATTCAGCCCTGAAGTAGCTCTCCAAACACTATAGAAATTAGAACTGGCCAGACAGTGGTGGCACACTCCTTTTGTCCCAGAACTTCAGAGGCAGAGGCAGGTGGATTTCTTAATTCCAGGACAACCATGACTACGAAGAAATTAGAACTGGAATGTAGTATTTTTCCCTTTCCAGGTAAGGAACCTAAACGCAGAGAGTCTCGGTGCCAATCACAGTGAAACAACTAAGAGCAGCCTTGATGCCAAGGCTCATGCCAAGGCTGGGAGTGTTTCTCTGTAAAGCTGTATCTTTATCCAGACCTTCAACCTCCCAGCTCCTGGCAACTTTCTTTCATCCTGACAAACAGCATAGTTGCTTTCATGGGTCCCTTATCCTCTGAACCCAGTCTCCAGCCTGGGTTCAGTCTGCTTAAGCAGGGAAAGGGAACAGAGGGGTTCTGAGTTTCTGTGAATGTGACTTTATGTTTCTCTGCTTCCAGCTCTTTCCAAAGCCCATTCCCTGAATCATCTGATAGCTTGTTGGGCAGATGATCCTGAATCACATCCTAGAAGTCTATCTTCATAAGGCCTGGGGGAGTGGGAGATATCTCTCCCCTGTGGGACACCACTCTTTCTCCTCCGAAATGTCGAGTTCCTAATTTGTTTATTTTTGAGTCAGGATTTTATGTAGTCCAGGCTGACCTCGAAAGCACTATGCACCCAAAGATATCCTTGAACTTCTGATCTCCGACCTTCACCTGAGATTAGCAAGTGTGCATTTGTGTTAGTATCCAACCTGGGTCTTTATGTGTGCTAGCCAAGCCCTCTACTAACTAAGTTACAGCCCCAACCCTGAGTTTCCTAATTCGATTGGCACAGAAAAACCAAAACTGCTTTGAAAGTGGTAGCCCCTGTGTCCCAGACTCACACACGCTCTTTGTACATATGCACTGTGCTCTCAGCCCCAGTCTGAGAGGTCTTAGTCTGCTCCTGCTGCTATAACAAAAATGTAAGTAACTAAAAATTATTCCCCACACTGTTCAAGGCTAGCAGAAGACTCGGGGCTGGTCAAGGCTCCCTCTCTGCTTCATAGATGGTACATCTTGCTGTACCCTCAAATAGCAGGGTATAGACAGATAGGATCCTCCAAGCCCCTTTTTGGTTTTGTTGTTGTTGTTTGTTTGTTTGTTTTTGTTTTTTTAAAGATTTATTTATTTATTATATGTAAGTACACTGTAGCTGTCTTCAGACACTCCAGAAGAGAGAGTCAGATCTTGTTAAGGATGGTTGTGAGCCACCATGTGGTTGCTGGGATTTGAACTCTGCACCTTTGGAAGAGCAGTTGGGTGCTCTTACCCGCTGAGCCATCTCACCAGCCCCTTGTTTTTGTTTTTAAGACATGGTTTCTCCGTGTAGCCCTGGCTGTCCTGGAACTCACTCTGTAGATCAGGTTGGCCGCAAACTCAGAGCTCCACCTGCCTCTGCCTTCCAAGTGCATCACCACCCCCTGGCTTCCTTCCAGCCCTTTATAAGGACATTAATTTTACTTTTTAGATTTATTTCTTTTATGTACATGAATGCTCTGTTTTCATGCACAGCAGAGGAGAAAATCAGATTTCATTACAGATGTTTTGTAAGCCTCCATGTGGGTGCTAGGGATTGAACTCAGGACCTTTGGAAGTGCAGCCAGTGCTCTTAACCACTGAGCCATCTCTCAGGCCCCTGGCAGACATGAAGGCAGGTTCTTACAGACATCTCTTAATGTTTATTGTAGTGAAGGTTAAATTTCAGCAAGGATTTTAGAGGGGCACAAACATTCAACCTCCTAAATTGGAATCTTAGGGTCCGTATGTCTAATGAGTCACAGAAAGAGAAAATAAAAACTGGTGTTGGGGGTGGTGGTGGCTGGAGAGTGAGAGTATGCTTCCCTGTGGTTCTCTGAGGGCAGAGGCTGAGGGAGGCATAGGTAATGAAGGCTAGGAGAAAGGCCTAAATCCTGGACAGCTGAAAAGAAACTCCTTCACACCGAGCTGGCAGATGGATGTAATCTTTAGAGGAGGAGGAAAAACGCTGACAAGGATCAGGTGGGGAGAGTTCAGAGAAGGAGTCTAGTTACCCCAGACTACTCCCACCATACAGCTGGACTGGCGTTCCCAGGATGCCATCTGGGAGTGCCTGGGATGTGTGGGAGCAGCTGGGAGGATGGCTATGATCCATCCTGCACCTGTCTTGCCCCAAAGCTGATGATGTAACAACATAACAATGTGGAAGAGAACAGGGGACTTGGGGGGGGGTGTTGTCTGGGGGGGCGGGGGCAGTTGGTCCAGCTTTCAGTGATGTGGCTATGGTAAGACAGATGCTCTCTCCTGTGCTCCGGAGGAGCTTTTCAGTGAGCAGTGTGTGTCGGGGTCCACCACTCAACTCCAGCCCTTCAGCCAAGGGCTCAAGCAATCTTCTCTTCTTAGCACTAGCAATGATCCCTCAGTTTCTTGGATTCATATTAGAGATCAGGCAACACATGGGAAAAACAAACAAACAAACAACCCTGCTTGTGACCGCAACTGAGGCTTCAGGTGTGGAAAATCCTCTCTAAGCACACACNCCCGCCCCGCCCCGCCCCTGTCCCCCGCTCCTGCCGCCCCGCCCTATCCCCCCACTCCCAGCTTCTACTCCTTCCTGCTGTAGTTTGTATCTCAAGCCCTCAAGAAGGCCCATGTATTAAAGATTTAGTCCCAGGAGATATGACACTCAGTGGAATTGGGGGTGGGGAGTGTCTTGACTACAAAGGAGATTTGGTTTTTTTTTTTTCTCTCTATCCATTCACGGCCTCCCCGCCTTTCTTCTCACCTGATTCCTGATCTTCTTCGTTTCGTTCTTCCTTCGGTGCTTGGAATTGAACCCAGAACCTTCTGCATGCTGGACAAGCATTGTATCTCCAGGACTAAGTTCTTTCTCTTGCTTCCTGACTATGAAGGGAGTGATTTTTGCTTTGCCACAGACGCCTGCCATAATTTTCTGTCTTGCCTTGGGGCTCAAAACAACAGAGCTAATTGATCACGAACTGGATTGTCCAAAGACTGTAAGTCAAGGTAAATGTCTTCCCTTTACATATGGCTGGTCTCACATGTTTGGCTTCTTCTGATGTTCCTGGCCTTGTGCCTCCCATTTAGACCTCCCCCAAAGCACTCCTCACTCCCTCTCCCTACCCTGTGTTTGGATCCTTGATGGTGCAGCACTTTAGCCCTCCACAGAGACTCCCATCTTGGAGGTGAGCTAGCCCACAGGTTCAGCACTGCTGAGAACTAAGTGCTCTTAGATGTTCTGCGGCCAGAGTACCCCCGAGGCTAGGAGGGTATCTCCATCTCCCAGCATGCTCTGTTTCCTCCCTTCTTTTTCCAAGCTCCCCTCTTGATCAGGTCTCAAAGAAGAAATCTTAACATTACTTTTTCCCCACCCCTGGCCCTTTTCTCTCTCTCTCTCTAGCCTGAGCTCCCACAATGCCCTAAGCAGACTGTTCCTGAAGGCAACAGCTATGCCTAACCCACTTACTCTTGTACCCCCAAAACAATACTCAGAGGTAAGGTTTCCATAAATATTTCCTGAGAGAATTAGCCTTCAAACTTCAACGGTCTTTTTTCTTTTCTTTCTTCTCAGCATCGTGCCTTGCAAAGCCCTGACAAAGACACTTGTATTCCCAAGACAGCCTTGGAGGAGCTGCTGATAGGCATTAACCTCTTTCTGTCCCTAATAATGATGGGCAGTGCATGAATGTTCAGGTCTGGGACCCAGAGCAGAGCCCAAGGCCTGCCCATCTCCTCTGAACCTGGAGGTGGTGTAGGTAGAGCAGAACATCTGGCCTCACTCATCCTTCCCGCCAAGGCATCCTTGCCTGTATTTATATACACTAAAACCTCTGCCGGGATAAAACAGCCATGTAAAATCCAATTTCCTCAGAATCTCTTTTGGAGCCTGGGCCTGAGAGATGGAGTAGGTAACCTCGGCGGTTACCGCCTGAACCACTCCTGCTGGCTGCAAAGGTGAGGACCATTTTTCAATTATCTATCTGCTGTGACAGCAGCGGTCCAGACACCGAGCCAAGGCAAGAAGGGGGAGGGGAAGCTGAGCTGGAGAGGCGGGAGAGAGAGGGCAAAAACAGAAGGAGGGGGTGGGAAGAGAGGGATAAACCTAGGCAAATTCACGAGCAAAGACCCTTGAGATGGGCACCCAGTAGGTACTCAAGAACTGTTTGGAAAATGAATGATCAGACGAGGGAACAAGCAGAGTAGGGGTAAGACGCGGAGAGGGGGAGAGCCGGAGAGACACAGAGTGGGTGGAGAGAGGAAGAGAGAAGGGAAGGAGGGGGAGGGGAGGCAAGCGTGGATGGAGCCAACAAGAGGCTCCTGTGTCAATCCGTGGAAACGGGAGGCAGAGTGATGCGGTCACAGCTCCTGCCATCAATATCCTCTAATATAAATGTCAGTGATGCTATTTTCCGCGCAGTCATTTCGCACACTGCTGATTACATTAACGTATAATGGAGGGGCGCCGGCTCCACTGCTTTCTCCCCTAACCCTCCCCCCGGTGATGTGTCAATAGCCGCCTCCATGAACAAGTCAATTTTCTGCAGGCTTGGCAGCGGAATAAATCTGCCCGGCTATGGGGAGAGCTGGAGATATTTATATACCCAGCGCCTGCCTTCCGTGTGCGCGCGTGCGTGTGCGCGGCAGGCGCGGGCCCGGACCCCAGCGACCTGGGAAGGGGGGAGGGGGACCTGGGGCGCGCCGCCGAGCTGAATGATTTCCAGCCTCGACTCAATAAGAGGAGAATTTAGAGCGGTCCCCGAGCTGGGCTCCCAGAAACAGCCTTACACGTTTATTTTCCTTAGCTGAACAGGAAAGGCGAGAATTATATGTGGATTTATAGGACAGGCGCCGCTCAACCCAAATGCTCCCGCTCCGGGGGGTCGGGGGGGTGCGCGAGGAAGGGACGGGGAAGAAAGGAGGTGGCAGGCCCCCGCACGGGCCGCTGGGACCCCCGCTTGCGCTTGCTTGCTAGGACGTACCCCCCTTGCAGATCGCTTTAATTACATTTGTTCCTGTCCTTCGTGAGGGCGAGACTTTCGCACAGCCCGCTGAGGGCTGGGGGGGTGGGAGAGGGGGTGTTGGGGGGTGATCTCAGACCAGGACTGCCTGAAGATGGGAGGGAGGGGAGAAGAGAGGGGGCCGCGGGGAATGGGAATGGGGGGATCGGGAAGGGGGGCACTGTCAGCTTCGGCTCAGAAGCGGATCAATAGTACGAGATCTAATGGGCTAACTGCCAAGCTGGCGTACCGAGGCGCTGCCCGGCGGGGGCGGGAGGGGTGGGTGAAGGACAGCGGGGAGGGAGGGAGAGGAGAGGAGGAATGAAGAAGAGTGGAGATGGAGAGGGAAGGAGGGGAGAGGAAAAAAAGAAGGGGACGGGGGAGGGTCAAAAGGAAGGACGATACAGGAGGTCCTCATGGGGGCATCGCTTTAGCAACCTTCGATTCCTAGAATTAAGGAAGGAGGAACCAGTCTGTGAGCCGTGCGAACCCCAAGCCGCTGGCTTCTCCGACCTCAACTGTGCTGTGGAACCGCCAGGGGGCGGCGCGACCCTGTTGGTTGCCAAGGGGGATCTCCGAGCTTCCTTGTCGAGGCTGTGACCTGTCGCTTCCAATGCCTGGTCCTTACATGGCCACCGACCTCTACCCTCTCCCAGAGGCCTTAGGGTGCATGCAGCTGGGGTGGGAGTAGGGCAGCACCCCTACCCAGGAATTGGAGGAGCCTTTGACTTTTGCTAGTAATAGGCTGGTTTCCCTGAGACCCTGGAGCAGTTTATTGCCCAAAGACTGTGTCACAGAGCCTGGGGCTAGCCAATGGTTACTGTCAGCTCGACCTGGGTATGCCATTTAGGCCTTCACATCCTGAGGAGAGTATGTGGAATCATGGAAATGTCCCCACGAGAGGGGTCCTTCAACGCACTGAATAAGGCACTAACCAGTCCAGCCAAGGTTGCTAAGGATCAATGGCATGAAGCCCAGTTTTAACTCCTTCGGTTCCTGGGAACTGTCTGACCACCTAATCTCTTGGTCACTGACACATCATCCCTTTCTTTTCATCAGCTTGGAACTTGTCCCTTCCTGGACTGTGAAAAGAGCATACAGCCCAACCTCCCTGCCAACAAGCTGTACCATCCTGAAGAGGAAAGCCCAATGGTAGAAGCACATCAGTGATTCCCAGCTTCTGTTTCTATCAGAACTGCTTGATGAAGCTCCTTTAACACAAATAGATTTACTCACATACCTTAACTGTAAGAGGTGTGTATGTGCCAGCAGGGGTTTCTGGAACCATGTACCTTTGTCGGAGCTCCCCCATTTAATTCTTACACAATTCCACGCAGGTATTACCTAAAGAGAACCATTACTGACTCGTTGGGGTTTTGTTTGTTTGTTTGTTTTGGGTATTTGCCCTCGTGACTATGCCCATGTCACAAATGTGTGAGTGTGAGGTATCCGTGTCATTGGATAAGCATTGCTTTTTTCTTCTCTTTGTGCATCCTCTCTGTCTGGATGTCACTGGGTACCCATCGTCCTGTGTCTCATCAATGTCGTCTGTGTTTATGGACAGCACCTATTGTGTGTGCGTGACAGTGTACATGCCTGCCCTGATGAGAGTGAGTGTGGGCCTGTGGTATGTTTGTGTCACATTGAGCACATCTCTGTGGGCTCCATGGTAGGGCACAGCCATTGTCTCCATGTCATTGAGAATATGTGCTGGCAAGAGCTTGTGACACAAACAGAACGAAGCCGATCTGCCCCAGAAGCAAAGGCGGCAATGACCTTCTTTTTCCAATTATATCCTGGTCAGAGGTGAGCGACCTCTCCCCACTGAGGCCTCTGGCTGCTTGTCATGCAAACCGTGCAGAAGGGCGGAGATTTGAGGAATGCAACCGAATCACGTGTAAAAACAATCAGCTATCAATGGAGCCAGATCAATGCTGCAGATCTCTCTCTCTCTCTCTCTCTCTCTCTCTCTCTCTCTCTCTCTCTCTCTC
>NC_034590.1:156646654-156647831 GCF_900095145.1 Mus pahari | reverse complement strand
CACACACACACACACACACACACACACACACACACATCACATACTAGGAAAGACTCATATGAACTGATATCACTGAGGGCAAGAAGGAAACAGTTGTGTTAGCCTGGACAAATGAATGGTGGTTAAACATTTCAAATAGGTGGGCAACTGTTACGTTGGTTGGTAGCTCTGTATCTCTTTATTTTCTGAGAGGCAAGCTTTATTCAGCAGTAGTGGGAGTGCTTTCTATTTTAGGTCCATGGAGTTGGGATTCTAAGTGGGTCACAGAAGGCAGTGTGGGGATTTGGAGGAAACTCTTGTGTCAGGAACAAGAGCAGCAGAGGGCTTGTGTTGAGGGGGCAGCAAAATAGTGTCTGTTCCGACGGGGCTGGGGACAGGTGGAGGCAGAGGGCTTCTGGCTTCCAGGACAACTTGGACTCAGAAGGGGCCAGGGTGAGGGAGCTGTGCTTCTGAAGGGTGGCCCTGGCCCTAACCATATGCTGCGGGCTCAACTGAGACCTTAGCTGAAGGGAGAGTGGCCCCTGAGGGCTCCTAAGGATGCTGACGAGTCTATGGAGGGAAATGGAGGTAGATATTTGGGGGCCCTAAGGACTAACTATGGAAGTCAATACTGGCTCTCATATGGTCTAGGGAGACGAACGAACGAAGAGAAGGTTCCAGAAAGGCTTAAGGATCAGACCAGAGGACCTGCCTCTGGTATCCCTGAACCTCTGGCTAACATTCAGTGTGGCTGAGTCTAGAACCTACACTGGCCAACGCTAAGATCAGGGTAGATACCTATCTTTGTGCTGGGGTCTGGCAGGCAATCTTCTGAGGTCTTGGGTTGTTTTAGCATTCCTTTGGCATTGTTAATGCATGCCCCACTTTGCCATGCCTTATAGGAATGCAGTGGAGGGCAAGGATGTCCGTGGGGAATGTAAGTGCGCTATGAAAAAGTTGAAGCTAACTGGTGATGGCACAGGACTTTAATCCCCGCACTTGGGAAGCAGAGGCAGGAGTTCAAGACAAGCCTGATCTACTTAGTGAGTTCCAGAACAGCTATAGCTATGTAGAGGGATCCTGTCTCAAAAAGACAAAACAAACAAAAACAAGAAAAAATAGGAAAAAGCTTTAAAGTTGCTTTCTCTCTCTCTCTCTCTCTCTCTCTCTCTCTCTCTCTCTCTCTCTCTCTCCCTCT
>NC_034590.1:156642624-156646643 GCF_900095145.1 Mus pahari | reverse complement strand
CTTTCTCTCTCTCTCTCTCTCTCTCTCTCTCTCTCTCTCTCTCTCTCTCTCTCCCTCTTTCCCTCCCTCCCCCCCTCTCTCTCCCTCTCTCTTACATAAGGGTGTGCTGCCTGAATCCAAATCTCAGCTGTGGCATTTACCAGCTTGAACATCTTTCCCTCCATCTGTAGAATAGGGGCCCCTACCTCTTAGCATTAGTAGGAAGATTTTAGGCAAAGTCCTTATGATCAGTGCCTGGCTGTAATAAGAACACATTTGGCTCTTCTGATCTCTCTCTCTCTCTCTTTTCCTACTACAATGCCTTTGAAGAGTCTCATCCTTGTGTCAGCAGAAACAAGGTGAACAAGGGCTTGTTCATTGCTGGGCTAAGATAATAGGGTGAATTGAAGCCCCCTGAGGCTGGAGTATGGACGAAGGAGAGCAGAGAAGGGCCCTGCTGAAGGATGGAGGAAGCTTGGTGTGGGTGGTTAGAGTCTCTCTTTAGGCCAGCTAAGAAGGTTGGGACTGAATTCAGCATACAGGACAGTTTGGTGCCACTAATTTTGTCTCCTGGCTCTTGTATGGCACCCTCTGCTGGAGCCTCTGGTCCCTAGACATCCTGGTGGGCTGCCTGAGGAAACACACCTTCAGTCAGAGAGAACAAACTTTGCCAAGTTTCTCTGGCCCTCCACTTGACCTCAACTATAGCTGCCCCCTCTGCTGCCCTTAGCAACACTTGAATTAGCCCTGCTTCCACCTCTTTGCCTTCTGGCTGGCCACTCTGAAATGAGATGACAGGTCACAGGGGTCCTATTCTATAACCTGGGAAATGAGGAGCTAGAGTACCCCTGAATTAGACCTCCTTGTTTAGCCAAGCTCCACAGCACTCTGGAGAGAACTACCCAGACTGCTCAGCAAAACGGTCAAGTCAGAGGCTCCCGGGACAGAGCACTGAGCTTGCGTTAGAACCTGCTCCTGTCACTCGCAGCTGACAGAAGCGTGGGTATGTCTTTTGACTTTCCTACATCTGAAAAGTGGGAACGAGATCATCGCCTTGTCCCTAAGTTGCTGTGAAGACGAAATATGTCATTCTACTTTATCAAGTGTTTAGTCCCGATCACCAAGTAATCAGAAAATCCTCCAAGAATTTGCCTGCAGAGGAATTTCCTCCTATGACAGGACTGGGGTCTTTTAGGGCTCTTAGCCACAAAGGATGGGTTGCTGGGGGCCTTACATAGTCTCGGTTTTTTTTTCTTGAACCATAAAGTACTAAATGGCTGAGCTGATGCCCGAGTCTGCTATCGAGCAGGGAGGGATAACGTGAGGGTGTCCTGGCTACTGTGCAGGAGAGAAAGGGTTAAAGCAGGTGGGGGGTCCTGGTATGGGATTGAGCCACCCCTCCCACTCCCATTGATTATTCTCCTCTCCAGGTGTTTTTGTGGCCTTTTTTCTCTTCCCAGGGGGTGTGAATGGGGGCTGCTGGGTCCACTCCGGGCTTAGTTATTGTTTTAATTTTGGTGCTGGCTCCCTGGTGCCCGGGAGTAGATAATGAAAGAGGAAAAGAGAGGTCAGGGTGGTGCCCAGGCAGCAGATTTCTGCCCGTCAGACTGGGCCAGGGCGGGTGGGGAAGTGTGGTGGGGGTTAGGTTAATATCAATAAAGCAACTGGAGTCTCAGAAGCGAGGAGCTGCGGAGCCAAGCACAATGGCTTTGTGCTCTGGGAGCCTAAAGGGACACTTGGCCTGTTCACAGTGAATCCTCAGAATGGGGACAAAAGCTGGACAGGCGAAGCTCAGCAGTAGCAAGGAGTGACCATAGAGCAAGGGAGGAGTTGGGCTCAGGCTGGTCACCGGCTTTCAGTTCTCCCTCCGCTGACCTGCTTCGGTTCCTACCCCATGTGCAGTGGATTGGAAGGGCGTGGTGCCGATGCTCCTGTGGGTAGAGAAAAACAGGAAGAGGAGGCAGGAATATAGAAGGGGTGAGATCTCAAACTTTGGCCACCAGACAGACCCAGGTTCCCGCTGCCTTCTTAGTGTTGGCTGGGACTTGAGGCAAGGTGTTAAGCCTTTCCAAGAGTCATTTTCTTCTTTTGTAAGGTGGCCCTAATAGGGACGCTGACCTCACCTCGTCACTGGCCTTGTCTCCCGCACGGGGTCTGTCTGGCGCTCGGTGAGCATACATTGCTATCCCTACTGAGCCTGTTTTTCCTCAGCTGTGAAATGGGGCCATCCGTTGTAACTTCCCCATAGGGGTCTTAGGGGGAACAAATTAGATAAAGCCTATAACATGCTTAGCACAATGCCTGCTACATAAATAAGCCCTCAACACATGTTAGCTGTTGTTATTATATTATTTTTATCTTTATTGTTCCCCGCTGTCTTGGAACTGGTGATTTAGTTGAGGAGACTGAGGCCAGGCCACTCCCTCCTTGGCCATCTAAAGTATGCGGTTCCCTCCACAAAGGCTTCCTGAAGCCCCAACCTACGCACTTTTGGTTCCTCTTTTAGAACTGGGCAGACAGACTGACACAAGTCCAGAGAAGTTGGGGTAGTGGGGGGATGCTCCCAACTTGTCAAAAGAATGGCCCCCTGTGACTCTGTCATCACTGGCAGGTCTTACCTGCCCTCCCTCTGGAGTTGGAGGTGCTTTGACAACAGGAAGAAGACATCTACAGTTCTCTATGGGAGACCTGGGGGTGGGGGCAGTTAAAGAATGTGTCTCAGAAACCCTCAAACAAATTCTGTCCATGCCTCACCCCCTTACAGTACAGCAAAGGAGCAAGGGAATGGAGCAAACCGAAAAAGAGGGTGGTTAACGGTTCCCACTTGACCTTTCCTCTGCCACCCCCATCCCTACCCTCCACCCCCAGCAGGCAGGCAGGCTGAGGGGATGAATGGAGTGGAGGGCGCGATTTTCACATTAATGGCAGCATATGTTGTGTTTATTGACACCGCAGGGTTGGTGCTCGTGGTGGTTGGGGTGGGGTGGGGGGCGCCTGGGAGGCCATAGGCAGGAGGGGCAGGGGGAAAAAAAAGGAGGCAGAGAGGAAGGCTGCCTCAGGCAGGGAGGGGGAGAGGAGAGCCTGGGGCTTGGGGGGAGGAGGCAGGAGCAATATTGTAGCAGGAGCACACCAGGTGCTCGCTGTCAGCCTGAACAAAAAGAAGAGTCAGCAACTCTGGGGGGGGGGGGTGGGAGGCGGGAGCCACCGCCTGCTCCAGCCTTGCAGCCTCTCCCCATTAACCCCTGCTCTGCCACACAGCTAAGTGTGGACCGGGGGTGGGGGGGATCTGGGGCTCTCCCCAAGCTTAGGAGCTCAGTCCGTACAAACTCTGCTCTCTTCGGAGACACCAGACAGGTCCTTTCAGTCTTATGGGAATTGCTGTTTTACCTTCTGGGGTCAGCAAAGGCTTGATTTTTCCCTTTGCCTGGAGTAAAAACCTGTCTGGCCCTCTGTCTGGTCTATGCTTTTCATGTTGGAAGATTTAGGCAACTCTTAAGAAGTTAGTAAACCAGACTGGCCAGGGTCAAATGACCTTGAGCATCTGAGGTGGGGCTTGAGTGAAGAAGGACCTATAAGGAGGTGATGGGACCTCTGCTGGAGGTTGCCTGCAAAGACCCCCTCCATTCCCCTGCCCTGCTTGGGCTGCAGATTCTTCGCCTCCTGGCTAAGCCCCAGCAGGAGCAGGAGGGGAAAGAGAAACATTCTGCTGGCAGTTGAGTGCTGAGGCAGGGCCGCTAGCTTTTCAGTGGGGAGAGCTCTGGAGTTCATCTGAGAATACCCAGTTGGTGCAGACAGCAGAATGGGTTCTGGACCCCTTCTGGTGGGAGATCCTGGCTGGGGAGCACAGCTGCAGGTGGACATCTTCCCAGCCTCTCTTTTGCTTGCTTTAAGGCCGTCAGAAAGGGAAGCAAGATGCTTAGGGCTCTATGAACTGGCTGCCAGCAGCAGTTTGTTAATTTGGGTGCTTCCCTAAGTGTGTGTGTGTGTGTGTGTGTGTGTGTGAGAGAGAGAGAGAGAGAGAGAGAGAGAGAGAGAGAGAG
>NC_034590.1:156612475-156642511 GCF_900095145.1 Mus pahari | reverse complement strand
GAAGAGGAAGAGGAAGAGGAAGAGGAAGAGAAGAGAAGAGAAGAGAAGAGAAGAGAAGAGAAGAGAAGAGAAGAGAAGAGAAGAGAAGAGAAGAGGACAGAGGGACTCAGCTCAAACTCCAAATATCCAAAAAGAAAAGAGTTAGGGGTCCAACTTCTGGCTGCTAGTCCTTTCCAGTCAAACCTGACATTCTGGAGCCTCCCACATGGTCATTAACTTTCTCATTGCATATTCTAGAGTCTGTTACTGGGTTCCACGTGCTTGTACAATGGATAGGCCTCTAGAAGCAGAAGCTGCTCCTTCCACAGCCTCATCCTCTGATCCCAACTCTGTCCAGCTGTTAGGGTGAGTGCAAGCACAGAAGCCTGAGACTGTTGGGCCTGCTGGGCAGTGGGAACCTTCCTCAGTCCGCCCCTCTGGCAGATAGGGCTAACTCGTGACTTCGTCCTTGTAGGCCCTCTTCTGTACACTGGCAGCCAAAACCTAGCAGCTCTTAATCCGGACCTACCTCAGGCTCCGGCCCGGCCCACGCCCCCCTTCCACACCCCTCTCACTCCCTCTCGCCCCGCTCCAGCTGCGCACAGAGCAGTCCCCGGCTCGGCTCCAGTTCCTCAATGGCCCTACTCCCCCATTACCCTGATGTCGGCCCCTCTCCCCCTCGGCTTTATCGGCTCTCAGCCGGCTCCGCCGGGGTAATGAGGGCCCTCCTAATTACCATTGCAGAAACTCCACTTACATTAACAGCTCCATCCGAGGAGCTGCAACATCTGCTGTGCGCAGGCAGGCGCCCCTCCCCCGCCCGTGCTCCCCGCCCCTCGACGCTCCCCCGGTTCCCGGCCCTCTTCTCCACCTTCTCTGGCTCCCTTCTCCAATCCTCCTCTTTTCGTTTCTCTTCTCTTGCCCATCTATTAGCAGACACTGGGTCCCAAAGATAACAAGAGATGGAGACATGCACAGATTGGACCAGAATTCCAAGAGACCCATAAACTCAGGATCTCAGAACATTCCCAGGAACAAATGTAGAAAATAGAAGCAGCAGAGACTGAAAGAGTTGGAGTTTGGGAAAGGGCCAATGGCCTGTATGTATTGGGGGAGGGAGAGGGCTCCGATGTGCACAGTGTGCAAAGGTATGTGCATGGTAAGCATGTGTGTGCATGAACATGTGTCATGTATTTTGTATGTTGATCTCTCCAGGCATTAGGTATGGAGTATTGTGTGTCTGCCAGTGTATTTTACTTTCATGTGTCAGTATCTGTGGTCTTTCATCTGCATATTTATAATGCATTTACATCATCTTTATGATTGTATTTGTCTACGTGAACCTCCTTGCTTGCATTTTACAAATGTGTGGTACTGTGCATATGAATGTACTTGTCTATCATATAGGCAATTTAGCAAGTATATCACTTGAGTGGGACTTTTGCATGCACACAGTCCAGATTCAAAGTCCACTGTGCGCATGTGTGGATTCAGGGTGCCTCTGGGAGCCTTTGTATCTCTGCATGCATGCCTATGCATGTGTGTATCATCTGTGTAATTATTTGATGAGACTGGGAGCATGTGTGTGTTCCTGCTCCATGGGGGATGACAGGCAGTTGGGAAGACGCTGAGCCCATTTTATCTGAGGTTAACAGGGGTCAGGATTCACTCCTGGAAGTCCCCCACCCTTCTCCCTACCGTATACAATTAAGCCTCAGTGTGGTGGAAAGACAGCCAGCAGACAGTAAGAAAGGTCAACAGTATTATCAGCTCCTAATCCAATTAGTTACTGTTTATTTGGGAGTCCAGCTCCAGTTCAGCTTCCAGAGAGGAGGCAGAGAGAGAGAGAGAGAGAGAGAGAGAGAGAGAGAGAGAGAGAGAGAGAGAGAGAAGAGAGGTGATGTGATAAGAAGGATGGGCTGGAAGAAACTGGAAAGTGCCAGGGCTTTGGGGGCATAGGTCTGGGCAGCTCTGGGGATAGCACAGGCTTGACTGACCACTGTCATCTAACTTTCATCTCCAGAGGATGTTGAGGATGTAGAAGAGTCTTCCTCACCATGAGAGGTTTTCTTCAAGGGAGGTAGAGAGATTCAGAGGGGCTGGACCAGAACTCCAAGAGACAGGCTGCCTCAAGCTGTGGCCATCCCCCCCACCCCCCCATGGGATGGGAGAGTCAGAGGAGGAGATGTTGGTAAATGCGCTATTAGCTTTTGAAGCCATGCCATTAATCCTGCCCTCTGTTTTATTTCCCCTCTTCTCTTCCCACGTACTCTTCCCAGCAAAGGCAGGACCTGTACTCGCTCCCACTTGAGGACACGCAGAGGCCCTAGCCAAGTCCTGTGGGGTTCCCTGCTTCCTTCTACCAAGCATAAGAATAAAGGAGGGTGAGGTCTCGTGGTCTTGGGGAGGGAGTGGCTCAGTGGATTTGAGGACCTGAGCAGGAAGGAATCAACAGGGTGACCCCTTCCCTGCTCCAAACCTCTTCTGCCTCTCAGACTTTGAGGTAGGGAAGGGATTATCAGGAGTAAGAAAGATATCAACTGAGCTCTTAGTTCAGATCCCAGGGTGCCCACCACCATCTTAGAAGGCAGGGCAGGCAGGAACAGATCACTTACTTCTACAAGAAGCTAAATGAAGTTAAGGAAACATCCAGGTCCTTAAGGAGCCAAGTCCTGACAGCAGTGGGCCAGGTTACTTCTGTCCTCCATCCGGAGCCCCTCCCTCCCTCCCTGTGCTTTCCAGGTATATATTCACAATTATGTATGGACCACACACTCCTGAATCTGCCTCCTCCTCTAAGGCTCTGGGTCAGAGGTGGTTTCAGCCCTTTACAGAAGATTCCCCAGAGAGTGTTCCTCATTCAGGGCATGCCTTAGATCTGTACCTTAGCTGCCCTTACCCTTAACTCGAATGTGAGAGTCACCCAGAAAAGTCGGGCAGTAGTGGTGCACACCTTTAATCCCAGTACTCAGAAGGTGGAGGCAGGCAGATCTCCAAGTTCGAGGCCAGCCTGGTCTACAGAGTGAGCTCTAGGACAGCCAGGGCTACACAGAGAAACCCTGTCTTGAAACAACAACAACAACAGTTGTAAATGTCCAGGTCCCACCCAGGTCTCTGAGATTAAGCACCTGGAAACATATATTTTGTGAAAGTACACAAAAGGAGGGCTGCAATTGGAAAAATCCTATCAAACTGTATAGTATGCAAACAGAGAGGGACTTGGGAGCACTCAGGTCTCAGTGGGGTGTCTCCATTATATCTCTCCCTTCAAGGCTCTGGGATTTACTCAGAAGAGGAGGGAGAAAGATTTTAAGAGCCAAAGGTGATTAGGTGATTGCAAAGAAACAATGTCTTCTAGCACAACAGGATGGATGCACTCACATAGACTGAGGTAGTAGCCACAAGGCTTATACAGGTTCAGGCCGGACAGGACAGGATCCCAGCGCTGAGAGGAGGAAGTGGGGACTCCTAAGCAAGAAGCTATCGCAGCTGATAACTGCTGGTTAAGGAAAAATCAGCTTTTTTTTTTTTTTTTTTTAAAGATCTATTTATGGGCCGGAGATATGGCTTTATGGTTAAGAGTATTTATTTAATGTATTTAATGTACACTGTCCCTTCTTCAGACACCAGAAGAGGCAACAGACCCTGTTACAGATGGTTGTGAGGCACCATGTGGTTGCTGGGAACTGAACTCAGGACCTCTGGAGGAGCAGTCAGTGGTGCTCCTAACTGCTGAGCCATCTCTCCAGCCCTTCCCCCCCCCCCCCCCCCCCCCCCCCCCCCCCCCCCCCCCCTTTTTTTTTTTTTTTTTTTTTTTGGTTTTTCGAGACAGGGTTTCTCTGTGTAGCCCTGACCGTCCTGGAACTCACGCTGTAGACCAGGCTGACCTCGAACTCAAAAATCTGCCTGCCTCTGTCTCCTGAGTGCTGGGATTAAAGGTGTGTGCCACCACGCTCGGCCCTCCCCCCTTTTTAGACAGAGTCTCACTGGGAACACTAACCATATTCCCGGTGCGGAATACAAATACAAAATGTGTGTTGACAAATACAAAATGTGCCCAATGGTATTTTTGTAAACTTTGTCTTTTTGATTTATCTGAGCCCCACACCCATCCCCGGGTTTCGAGGGACGTAGTATTTTTTTGTATGTGCTTTTGTTGTTCCTATTTGTCTGTTTTAAAGATAGAGAGAGTCAAAAGAACATAAGGGTGAGTGGGGAAAGAGTGGGGGCCGGGATCTGGGAGGATCTGGGCAAGGGGAAAGCATGACCCTAATATACTGCGTGAAAATTGTTTAAGTTAAAAAAAATTCTATTTCTCTTCCCAGCCTCACTTAGAAGGTGTGACTTTTCTCCATCTCTTCTCCTGGCGGCTGCTGATGTGTTTCCCCTTAAATTCTAACAACATTGTCCTTGAATCCACTTCTAAGTTGTTTTATTATTGACACTGGGGACCCTAAGTTTCACAGTAACAAAAAACGAAAGAGAGGGCTGGTGAGATGGCTCAGTGGGTAAGAGCACCCGACTGCTCTTCCGAAGGTCCGGAGTTCAAATCCCAGCAACCACATGGTGGCTCACAACCATCCATAACAAGATCGGATGCTCTCCTCTGGAGTGTCTGAAGACAAACTACAGAGTACTTACATATAATAAATAAATAAATAAATAAATAAATAAATAAATAAATATTTAAAAAAAAAAACGAAAGAGAGAGACAGAGACAGAGACAGAGACAGACAGACAGAGACTTAAGGGAGGAGAAGGGAGGACATTGAACAAAATGGGAGGAGGAACATGGGTTGGGGCTCAGAGGGACAAGGAAGGAGCAAACCCACCAGTGAGAAAGACCAAAATGAAAAGTGTGTGTAGAAATCCTCTGTGAAACTCTCTTTTGTAAATCAGATATATGTAGATGAGCTGGTCAGTGGTGGTGCACACCCCTCTAGCACTCAGGATCTCTGTGAGTTCAAGGCCAGGCTCACCTACAGAGTGAGTTCCAGGACAGCCAGTGCTACACAAAGAAACCCTGCTTTGAAAAACAAACAAAAACCAAAACAACAACAACAACAAAGATGTAGATTAAGTAAATAAAAGTACATAACTTTTGATAAGACAAAAATCTTATGAAGTTGAAAATTCTAATTTGCTATCAATCAGGAGGCCGAGGGGGGAAGATTATAAGCTTCAGGCCAGCCTGGGCTGCATAGTTAGATCCTGCACCAAAACCAAACAAAAAACAAACAAACAAAAAAATACAAACAAACAAACAAACAAAACACATCCCACACTATTTTAATTTACGCTCAGCGTGGCACTGGCTGTTCCTCATTCTTTCACTTAACCGTATTTTCTACATCTTACAGATGAGAGAACTAAGGTCTGAGTTGATCAAAGGTGGTCTTTTCCTTCTTCATTCTCTCTCTCTGTCTTTCCTCCCCTCCCTCCCTCCCTCCCTCCCTCCTTCTCAAGGAACAGGTCTGATCTCAGGCGGGCTTCCATCGCCACTGGGAGCCCCTCTGTGGGTCTGTGCTGATGTCAGACTTCCTCCTATGTGTTGTGTGTCCCAAGCACAACCTCTCCGCGGGCATCGGCTCATCAAACTCAGCCATCCTTAGTAAGCTCCTCCTCTGGCTCCACAGAGCAACTTGGGAGGAATAAGCAAGGCTTTTGCTCCATACTATGTGGCAGGAGAGAGGCAACACAACATATTTGAGCACATTTGGGCACAGGGACAGCTGTGTGTTTACACACTGGTTCTGTTACCTGTCATCTGTGTCACCTTATTCAAACCATTAGCCACTCAGAGCCTCGTGGAGGTAGTAGCACTTTCCTCTGGCTGGTGTGTGCTTAGCATGAAGAAGGCTCTGCGGTCAATCCCCAGAATGAACAATAATTTTTTTAAAGATTTAATATGTTCTAGAGGGGAAAGAACTAAAGAGAAAAATAATACTCTCTAGAGCTGTTGGGATTAAAGACTATGAATACAAAGTTCCTGGTACAGCATCCGATCCAAAGGTGATGTGTACTATCATTATGAAATAGAGAGAAATCAGCATGCCCCCCAGAGTGACTGAAATGGGACAGACTGACAACCAGAGAGCACTGACTGCTGGGACAGGAAAGGCACTACAGACCAGTGTTGGGCAGTGCTAAGAATGAGCACAAGTGGTCAGGTGATGGTGGCGCACGCCTTTAATTCCAGCACCTGGGAGGCAGAGGTAGGCAGATCTGTGAGTTCGAGGCCACCCTGGTCTACAGAGTGAGTTCCAGGACAGCCAGGATTACACAGAGAAACCCTGTCTCAAAAAACCAAAACCCAAAGAAAGACTCAAAGAGTAAGCACATGTATGTTTTACTCCTAAGCAAATGTGCTCCTGGGAAATGTAAGTTTGTCGTCCAGCAAAAGTCCGAGAATGTTCAAAATAGAAATCAGCCAGTCTGGGGTAGTCCAGTTTCTCCATCAATGACAAAGTAGGTGACTACTCCAAAGCAAAGGAAAAAGATAAAAGAATACTGGTAAGCCTCCCAGGTGCGTGAAACAACGTGTGGGATGTGGCAGGAGAAAGGACATCAGGCAGGCAAACCTGAGATGACACCAGCAAGACGCTCCCTGCACATCAGCCGAGAGGCCTGTGTTTAACTGGGCACCACAGCACCTCCATGAAGGAGGGAAGAAAACGAAGCCTGGGCACAGGAGAGATGGCTCAGCGCTGGGTTAAGAGCACCTGCTCTTCCAGAGGACCTGAGTTCAATTCCCAGCAACCTCGTGGTGGCTCACAATCATCTGTAATGGGTTCTGATGCCTTCTTCTGGTAGGCAGTTGTACACACAGATAGAGCACTCATACACATAAAATAAACAGATCAGGAAAAGGAGGAGGAGGAGGAGGAGGAGGAGGAGGAGGAGAAGGAGGAGAAGGAGCAGCAGCTAGTGATAGATACATGGTCGGAAAAGCAACCAAAAATAAACACCGCTACCCAGAAGCAGCTCCTTATCCTAGAGCTGGGAGAGGCTGTCCCTACAGGCCTGGCCAGGACGGGGACTGGGAGAGATGGAGTCATAAGATCTACAGATAGATCTGATAGCTTCAGTGAAAGTCCTCATCCTAGAATAAAAATGTGGAGTGTAGGACAGATTTAGTATTTCATGTGGGTCTGCCTTTAGGATTGGTTTTAGGTCATCTCATGGATTCCTGAAATTATTTGTATCGAATATGATTAAGACACGAAGTAAGACAGCAGTGGCAGTGCATGCCTTTAATCCCAGCAAGGCAGGGGCAGGGGCAGGGGCAGGGGCAGGGGCAGGGGCNAGGGGCAGGGGCAGGGGCAGGGGCAGGGGCAGGGGCAAGGGCAGGTGAATCTGTGAGTTTGAGGCTAGCCTGGTCTACAGAGGAAGTTTCAGAACAGCCAGGGCTACACAGAGAAATCCTGTCTCAGAAAACAAAAACAAAAAAGACACAAAGTGAGCCAGGCCTCTGGTTGCAAAAACTTAAATTAATCACGGGAAGGTAGCTTGTTTCTTCTTTTAGAATGGTAGACGTTCCCCCTCCAGTTCCACATCTTTTTGGGGTTCAGGGTGTCTAATGTTAGGTTGCCATCCAGCTTGTCTCTATAACCTCCCTAACCCTAAGTTGTCACCGTGTTCCCCAGCCTTTCCTTTATGATTTGGGGATTGCAGTGTAGAAATGCTGAACTGACAAGAAACAGACTCGCTTTGGCATCTTTTTCAAGAAGTTTTTCAGTAAAGCCAGTCCGGGCTGGGCATATAGCTCACATGTGCCTACTATGTGGAAGGCCTTGGGTCCAATCCCCAGAATAAAAACAAACAAGGAAAAAAAAAGAATAAAATATAAAATTAAAAACTCTACTAAGGGGCTGGTGAGATGACTCAGTGGTTAAGAGCATTGGCTGCTCTTCCAGAGGTCATGAGTTCAATTCCCAGCACCCACATGGTGGCTCGTAGCCATTTATAGGGGGATATATATGCAGCCGAATACTCAGACATTAAATAAATAAAGTTTAAAATAAAAATAAAATAAATAAAAACCCACTAAGTTCTTATTAGGTGATAGTTTTTATATGCTACAACCAGTGACTACTACATCCTTGCCGGATACATATCATCACCCCTATTATGAGCCCCCCCCCCACCAAGAAGCAGGTTGCTACACAGGTGAGATCTGAACCCCATATGGAGTCAAGTCTTTGTGCTCACCTTCCAGGCCCCTTTATGTGTGAGAGCCTAGAACTGATGCAAGCAGATACTGTACAGCTAAGGTCCAGGGATTCACGTCTGGCGGATGCTCTCCAGCCTGGGGTCTTTATTTACTCCACTGAAGGAACTTCTCTAACCCAGTGCCCATTTCCCTTCATGGCACATGGGGCCTCCTCCAGAGGGACATTTACCAGCTGTGTCCTAAAGGCCTGTCTTCGATGAGCCCATTAGAAGTGAATGGGAGTAGTGCTTGTACTTGATTAATCCAGCTCACGGCTTGGCACATGGCTGACTTTGCTAAGTGAATGAACACATGACCAAATGCACACACATCACTACACTCACACCCTCAACTATACAGAACCCATTTTAGGCCAGGCGTGGTGGTGCACGCCTTTAATCCCAGCACTCAGGAGGGAGAGGCAGGAGGATTTCTGAGTTCGAGGCCAGTCTGGTCTACAAAGTGAGTTCAAGGACAGCCAGGGCTATACAGAGAAACCCTGTCTCCAAAAACAAAAACAAAAACCAAAAACAGAACCCATCTTAGGACACCTCCTCCACCCACATGTTGCCTCTCTGAATTCTCTATTATTTTCACGTACCAGTATATAGTCAGTACCTCTGCTAGGGATTATTCATGACACACACAGCTCGTGGACCACTGTGAACAGCTGCATCTGTTGGGCATGGCTGAGAGTACAGATGTGTAACATGCTGAGCATGTGGATGTATGAGTGGGTGTGTGTGAGCACCTACATAGGTTCATGTGTGTTGGTGTGTATGAACAAGCACATCTGGGTGACTGAATAAGGATGAAATGCACGTCCACATACATGTGGACCTGGGTCTCCACAAACAATCTTTACACTCTTAAAATATGGATAAGTTGGGACTGGAGAGATGGCTCAGCAGTTAAGAGGCCTGGGGGCTTTTGCAGAGGACCTGGGTTCATACCCAGCACCCACATGGCAGCTCACAAACACCTGTGACCCTAGTTGCGGAGGATCTAATGTCCTCTTCTGGCCTCCGTGGAGACCAGAAACATATGATCCCCATGCATCCCTCTAAGCAAATACTCAGACACATAAATATACACAAAATAAAAACTATAGACAAACTTCATGGGGCTCTGTTCCAATTCCTTGTCTCCATGCCTGCCACCCAGTCCGGATCCTTTTAAAAAAATTTTTCTCGGTCTCCTTATTTTTCTGCAGCCCAGGGAGGTTTGGAAAGAAAAGGGTGGGGTGAGAGGAGGGAAAGATGTCTCATTCTAGTCATCTCAGTTCCCATCATCCTGGCCATTGTTCCACTCCCCTTTCCTACACTTCCTCACCACATCCAGGAGGAAGCAAAACCATACCCATCGTGTCCTTCCCCTGGGGAATGGGGACCCAGGACCCATAGGTTTCCCTGGATTGCTGATCACCCAAACATGCCACCTCTCTGTCCCTGCTCATAAACTGGTCCCTGGGGCTCAGTGCTCTTCCTGGTCCCCATCCTGCTTCTTTTTATTCAATTGCCTTAAGTGGTGACGTGAAGCCTGCCTCCAGTCGCAGTCCCTAGCTCCCTTTCCTCTAGGCCTGGCAGGGCGTTCCCAGGGCCCTGTCCTTGGACATCATTTCTCTGGGGGAATCTCAGAGATGATCTTCATCCTTGAGACTTAGCCATCTTCCCAAGGGTGGAGCCCTCTCCTGGGCATACTCGGTCATTGCCACAGCTTCGCGATTCTGATTCTGAGAGGTTGTGCGTTCTCCTCCAGGAGCCGGCCTTTCTCCCCTGCTGCCTGAGAATCTTGCTAACGGGTCCTCTCAGGGTCTCTCCCCTAGCCCACGGCTGTGCATGGACGTCGCTTTAGCTCGCCCTTCTCAACTTGCCCTCTGTCGGACTCTCCCCTGGCAGTTCGACTGTTGCGTGCTTCCCACACCCTTTCTTTAGACAGGCTTCGGAGAAGCCACTCAGAGCCTTCACAGCTCCTTCCTGGGAGATTGTGTTTAGAATATCATCTGCTCCCCTCGTAGCTAGGCTTACTACACCCGTCTGTTCCAGGAGATAGGTCCAAATCTTTAAAGGCTATTGGCCTTTACTGACCCCCAGTGTCTGTTCCTAACACAGCCCCCTGTACTCCCTTAGAGACCCAGACGTTCCACCTGGGGCTCTGCATGCCTCCTCTGCAGCCACAGGGTCCTTGCGCTAAAGTGTGTTTCCTTCTCCTCACTTGTCTAATCCCTTCTCCTCCCAGAATCTACTCTGATGCCAGTTCTCAACCCAGAAAAACCCCACTGAGCTCCTAAACCAGCCCCACCCCACCCCCTCACGCGTACACCCTCCCACTACAGAATAGGCTCACAATGCCAGGGACACCTCCCCGAGGATTTAACTACACTTGTACTTTGATGTTGATGAGATTCTTGCGTTTAGTCTCTGACTCGCTAGAGAATTGTGAGCTGAGGAGTCTATTTTTATGCATCATTGACTCCACAGGGCAGTGTCTGCTGTCTCTCTGCCTTTGATAAATATTTGAGGGCTGAACGACCAGCAGGATTAGACTGGACAAGGGGAGAATTTCCCCCATAAGCCAGGTGCTAGCCGCGCAGCGTCTGAGGTCTTTCAGCATGTTCCTCACCTGCTCAAGAGCTTTCTGTGATAGACTGAAAAGACTACTCAGCAGTTAGGCGTTCCACAGGACCCCAATTTGAGTCCCAGAAGCCACATGGTGGCTAACTCACAACCATCTGTAATTCCAGTTCCAGGAGATCTGTTGCCAATTCCAGCCTCCTTAGACACTGTATGCAGGGGTGTATATACATAAATTGGGACAAAACACTCATACACATAGAATTTTAAAAACTAGACTGGTTTTTGTGGGAAGGTGGTATAAACCTTTAATCCCAGCACTCCGGAGGCAGAGGCAAGTAGATCTCTTGTGAGTTCCTGGACAACCAGGATTACACAGAGAAACAATGTCTCAAAACAAGATTAGATGCCAGGCGGTGGTGGCCCACGATTTTAATCCCAGCACTTGGGAGGCAGAGACAGGCAGATTTCTGAGTTCCAGGCCAGCCTGGTCTACAAAGTGAGTTCCAGGACAGCCAGGGCTATACAGAGAAACCCTGTCTCAGGGGGAAAAAAAAAGATTAGACCAGATTTGTTTGTTTGTTTATTATTTTACTTATTTACTTTGCACTTTACATCCTGCCCACTACCTCTTCCTGTAATCCTTCCTCTGACCCCTTTCCCTTCTCCTCTGAGCAGGTATAGCTCTCTCCCTCCAGCCCCTGCCCCTAAAGGAGTTTTTATGAGATAGTAAGAGGAGGTAAAATAGCCCCAGTATACTACGTGCATGCATGGAAGTATTGCAAGGAGACATCATCACCACCACCACCACCACCACCACCACCATCATCATCAAACCCAAGGCTTTGCTTGTTGTTGAGACAAGGTCTTGCTATGTAATCCAGGCTAACTTTGAACTCTTAGTCCTCCCACCTCAGCCTCCCAAAAGCCATGATTAAAGGCATGCGTTACTGCACATGGCTTTAAAATGTTTTCTTATTGTTGTCCTGGTCTGTGCTGTGTTTTGTTTTTCCGACTCAAGTCTCATGTATCCTGGCCTAGTCTCAGACTTGATCTGCAGCAGAGGATGACCATGAATCTCTGATTCTCCTGACTCTGTCTGCTGATGTCTTTGATTACACACGTGAGTCATCGTGCCGCCTAGTTTATTCATGCCGGGGATTGAACCCAAGGCTCTGCCCATGCATTTTTGTTAACTGAGATTCAGTTCCAGCCTCTTCCCCTCTTTTATTCATTACACATTATTATCGTGTGTGTGTGTGTGTGTGTGTGTGTGTGTGTGTGTGCGCATGTGAGTGTGAGTGAAGGTGTGTGTGTGCCAACATGCATGTGTGGCAGTCAGAGGACACAGTTAAGAGTCATTTCTCTCCTTCTGCTGTATTTCCCAGGGGTCAAATGCAGGTTATCAGGCTTGTGCAGAAAGTGCTTAACTTGCTGGACCACCTCATTTTCTAACCTTGGTTGTTCTAAGGAATTTTCTGAGGCTGGGTATGACCCCATAAATGAAGGCTCAGGTCCTTTTAGATTTTTTTTTTCTGGCTCTCCAAACAGATTTTCTTCC
This sequence comes from Mus pahari, assembly GCF_900095145.1. Taxonomy (NCBI): domain Eukaryota; kingdom Metazoa; phylum Chordata; class Mammalia; order Rodentia; family Muridae; genus Mus; species Mus pahari. The sequence continues at coordinate 156,630,186 of NC_034590.1, read as the reverse complement.
TTTCTTTCCCTCCTTTCCCCTGCTTAGGGGCATTTTAACATTTTATCTATTGAGTGCGTGCTTATGCCATCAGTGATTATGCGAGGTCAGAGGAGAACTTTGGGGGTCGCTTCTTTCCTTCCACATGTGGGTGTTAGAGTTTGAACTTAGTTTATCAGGCTTGGCACCAGGCACCTTTCCCTCCTTGAGCTATCTCACCAACTCTGTTTCAAGTAGCCCAGGTTGCCCTTGAACTCCCTAAGTAGTTGCAGATGACCAAGAACTCCCAACCCTCCTGCCACCACATCTGGCGTATTCTTTTCTCTTACTAGTCTTTTTGTTTGTTTGTTTGGTTGGTTTGGTTTGGGTTTTCAAGACAGGGTTTCGCTGAGTAGCCCTGGCTGTCCTGGAACTCACTCTGTAGACCAGGCTGACCTCGAACTCAGAAATTCGCCTGCCTCTGCCTCCCTCACTAGTCTTTGCTTCCAAAACTCAGCAGCCCATAAATACATCTTGATTAGTATGACCTTTATGCCATTCTTTCTACCTGGAAGAACTCTCATTTCCTGTTATTCTTCCCTTAGACACTACTCTTCCTCGGAGGCTAAGACTAAGTCCCTCTAAGCTCATCAGACACTCATTGAGCTCTCAAGCCCTGTGCTCTTTGTTCAGAACATCAGAGACTGCTAACCTTGCTTGTTTGGAGTTGAAGCAGTCACACTCCCAAGCCCAGGGCTGTCAATCTGGGAGGATCATAGTGACCAGCCAGAGTCTGAGCAACTGCTAGACAGCCTCCCAGATGCTGGCACCAGTCATGACTCTTGAGTCACGTCACATCCATAGTCTATCTAGAGTAGTAGTTACTTGATATGTTTCTGTAAATTAATGTCTTGTTTTCACTCCAATATGTTCACCATTAAAGCCACTTTATAGGGCCAAGCATGGTAGCACATGCCTTTTATCCCAGCGCTTGGAAGGCAGAGGCAGGTAGATCTCTGTGAATCTTAGGCCAAATGGTCTATAAAGCAAGTTCCAGGACAGCCAAGGATATTCAAAGAAACTCTGTGTCAAAATAAACAGACAAACAAAACAGAAACAAAAACACAAAAACAGAACAAACAAACAAAAAAGGGGGATAGAGAGCTGTCTCAGTGGTTAGGAGCACTTGCTGCTTTTATAGAAGACCCTGGTTCAATTCCCAGCACCCACATGGAAGCTCACAACATCTGCAACTCCAGTCCCAGGGATCCAACACCTTCTTCTGAACTCTAAGGGCAACAGATATGTACATACATACAGACAAAAACCTCAAACACATAAAATAATAAAATGAATCTTAAGAACTTAAAAAAAGTCATTTGCGGCCTGATGTCATTGTGAATAAAATTAAAAGCAATGAAAATTTTTTGGTGGTGCTGACTGGGAGACAGGGTGTTACAGTGTATTTCAGACTGGCTTCAAACCTGCAACTTTCTGACTTCAGCGCAGAAGTTTTGTTATCTCAGTTAAATGCTGGGACTATACATATCTACTAACATACCCAGCTGAAACATTTACAGTATAAAAAGCACAGAGGTTGGAGCACACATGCACTTGGGAGGCTGAACTAGGAGAATTACAAGTCTGAGACCAGCCTGAGCTATATGGCTGTGTCTCAAATGAATATTTTTACATACAATTAAAAAAAAAAAAAACTATGAACCTGGCATGGCAGGACATACCTTTAACCCTAGCACTTGGGAGGAAAAGACAGGCAGATCTCTGTGAATTCATGGCCAGCCTGGTCTACAGAGCAAGCTGTAGGCTAGTCAGGGCTACACAGAAAAACTACATCAAAAGGAAAGCAAGAGGATGATAAATACATGATGTAGGATTTCAGTTACGTTACAGTTTATATCGTGACTATGGGATGTGGGATTTCAGTTACTGTTACAGTTTGTATTGTGACTATGGGATGTGTTTCAGTTACTGTTACAGTTTGTATTGTATTGTTTGTATTACAAACACTGTAGCCATAAGCAATCTCTATGTTAGGGAAGGAGATTCTTTCATTTTATACTTTTTCGTTTCATCTCGGCAGGAACTCAAGGCTGGAACTGAAGCAGAGGCCATGGAGGGGTGGTACTATTCAAGAAATAAGACCTTCTTTTTTATTTTATTTTATTTTTTTAATTTTTTTTAAAGATTTATTTATTATATGTAAGTACACTGTAGCTGTCTTCAGACACTCCAGAAGAGGGCGTCAGATCTTGTTATGGATGGTTGTAAGCCACTATGTGGTTGCTGGGATTTGAACTCCGGACCTTTGGAAGAGCAGTCGGGTGCTCTTACCCACGAAATAAGACCTTCTTGAGCTCAAGTTTTAGTGGAAGGAAAGAGTGAATGGACAAGGGAAACACTTTCTGACCATGCAATTTAGGATAACTTAGCCTCACCACCCCGAATCACCTGTCCTACTACTAAAGTCTCCCCCACACACCCCAACTTGGCACAAAGCTCCAAATTAGAAGCTGCATGCCTGCCATCATGTCTCCAATAGGAGAGAACTTTTGGAGGCACTGACCTGGCTAAATTCTCGAACAGAGACACCTGGCCTGTGTTTGCCAAGGTGAGTACATTACCAACTGAGCCCTGGCCCAGCCTCCGAACAGCCTCCTTGACCTTGGTGCTGAATCACTCCTCTGACAAACTTCTCATGAGATTCAGAGTTCTCTCTCTTCTCAGAACCCGGTCTATTCTAGCAACAGCAAGTGTTTGAAGGAGCTGTTCAGTCCACGTTAACAATGGTCCCGGAAGATCCCTCTCCCCAGAGATAATCGTGATGGGGTCTCTCGAGGGCTTCTTCCCTAGCTGCAAGACTGAGACAAAGTTCGACATGTGCTCTCAAATAAGTAGCCCAAAAGCCCTTTTTTACGCGTTTCTTTCTTTCTTTCTTTTTTTTTCGTCTCTGCTTTAACGTAACTGATTCATTGAAGATAGGCTAGAATTTTGTAGCTAGGTTTTTTACTAACCCTCAGCTGGGGTTAACTGAGACTTTTGGTCCAAATCCTTACTCTGACCCTGTGTGGCACCATGCCAGCTTGGATCAGCTTACTCTCTACTCCTGATAGAGTCTATGGAATCCTGAGGAGTGGAAAGGGGCCTCGCAGGCCAGGATCTGTCCCCATACATCGTCCTTGCTGAGCCCAGAAGTTCACTCCTCTCCTGGAGCTGCAGACATCCTTTGAGCAGAGCCTCACCCTGAGGTCTCTGGCTCCTTGTGGACAGAGGTGGGGAGCAGCAGTGAACACCGGGTCTCCATCTCTAAGCCTGGCTTCCATCCAGCTCAGAAATGAGCCCCACCTCCCATTGGACACGGATTGTCTCTAGACACAGCTGACTTCCAGCTGCCGGTCTCCCCTCCCCCACGGGCCAGCCACCGATAACCAAAGCAGACTGACTGGGTCATAGGCTATGGGCCTGGAGTCTGAATTAGTTCTACCTTATTTTTGAGGTGTCAGCTCAATCTCAAGGTTCTCTTATTTTCAGGATTTTAAAATTCTAAGTATAAAAGTTAGTGGTTGAAGTTTCGAGAGCTAGAGAGGTAAAAAAGAAAAGAAAAATCAACCTGGGTGTGGGGGCTCGCTCTGGTAATCTCAGTAGTTGGAAGCTGAGGCAGGAGAAGGAGCATGACTTTGAGCCAACCCGGGCAGCACAGAAAGACCCTGTCTTAGAAATAAATAAATTGGCTGTCAGGATGGCTGCCCGAGTATAGGCGCTGGCCACCAGCGCTGATGACTTGGGTTAGAGACCTGGAAGAGTTCCTCTGTGATGGATGTGCCCACACTAAGTAAACAAACGAACAAACAAACAAACAAGGGCTGGAGAGAGGGCTCCGTGGCAAAGAGTGCATACGACTCTTGCAGAGACTCTAAGTTCAGTTCCCAGCATCCTTATCTGAAGGCTCACAGCTGCTTGTAAGTCTAGCTCCAGTGGGGATCCAACCACTCTGGCCTTCATGGGCCTCTGCACTCATGTGTACATGCACATGCACACACATACACACAGCACGCTTTTCAAAATAAATATTTAAGGCAGAGGCAGGTGGGTCTCGGTGAGTTCAAGGCCAGCCTGGTCTACAGAACAAGTTCCAGAATAGCCTGGGCTGTTAAAAAGAGAAACTCTGTCTTGCAAAGGCAAAACAAACAAACAAATCTTTTAAAAATGTTAAGTAAAAACGTAAAAAGAAGGAACACTATATACAGCTCACCCACTGTCTGTAATTTGCTTGTTAATATGTGGATTTAGTTTTGCTCCATACACGAGGTTTTCAAAAGATGTTTATTTTTATTTTATATGTCTGAGTATGTCTGCATGTCACATATATGCCTGGTGCTCAAGGAGGAGTCAGATCTCCCAGAACTGTAGTTACAGATGATTGTGAGCCACCATGTGGGTGCTGGAAACTGAACTCAGGTTCTCTGGAATGCTGAGCCATCTCTCCTGCCCCAGATTTTTAAAACAGAATCTATATGTCTGCCAACTGGCCTTGCACTCAATCCTGCCACAAGTCCGAGGGTGATAGGCCTATACCATCAAACCCAGCTTTAAATGGATCATTCCCTATCAACTACTTTGTATTCTATATTTAAAAAAAAACATATCCTGAAATTATTCCTATGTGACTAAAAGTTCCTTGAAGATCTAATTAGTGGGCATGGGTTTCCCTGAGATCTACAAAGCTTTCCTCTCCCCAACCACAAAACCCCTGTTTCTGAGGAGGTCTCCAGGGCTGTTATACTTACTTAAGAAACTTAGGATCTGGTAGAACCCAGGTCAGGCCACTGAAACTCTCAAAGTCCCACTGGAATACATTCCTTAGGTCCAACTAGGTCCTGCTGGGTCTGTTTCCCATGCCCAGGCATGAAAGAGACTCAAGAGGAATCTTGCCTCTCAGACTGATCTTGCATGAGGTCATCGTCTCCTTCCCCACCCCTGTCCATTTTTCTTGGAAAGTGGACTTGCCGAATTTCCGAGGCTGCTGGAGCATCTCTTGACTTTAGCTATCCCCACCATCTCCCAGATTCCCTTTGGCTCTTGACACCCTTTCTGGGAAGAGTGTGTGGTAGATGATAGAGAGTAGAAAATGGGACTGGAAAATGATTGGCGACTTGGATTCCGTGTTGTTGTTTGTTCGTTTTGATTTTTATGATCTATTACTTTTAAATTTTGTGTATGTGTTTTGCTTACATGTATGTCTGGGTACCACTTCATGCCTAGTGCCCTCAGAGTCCAGAAGAGGGAGTCAGATGCCCTAGAACTGGACTTACTGATGGTTGTGAGCCATCAGGTGGGTGCTGGCACTCGAACCTGGGTCCTCTAGAAGAGCAGACAATGCTCCTAACCACTGAGCAGACTCTCTAGTCCCTGACCCAGTGTTTGATGTCTAGTAGTCTTTATTTTATTTTGTTGTTGTTATTGTTATTGTTTTGGTTTTGTTGTTATTTTAAGACAGGGTTTTTCTGTGTAACCCTGTTTATCCTGGAACTCATTCTATAGGCCAGGCTGGCCTTGAATTCTGAGATCCACTTGCTTCTGCCTCCTGAATGCTCGCATTAAAGATGTGCACCACAAAGTCCCGCTTGATGTATAAGATTTTTAAAAGCCCACCCTTTCGCACCAGGAAGCTGGTGGGAGGCTCAGAATGGGACCTTCGATGACATCTGGGAGAAGAAGAACTGGCCAGGAAAGAAAGAGACGCAGCCTTAGTACCTGACAGGATCCAGGAGCAGCTGACCTTTTCTAGCTCTTCCCCTCCCCTGTGAAGAACTTCCCCTGTCACAGGCCGCCTCAGCTCCCAGCTCCTTGTCCTGACTGTTCACCTCCATGTACCCAAAGCATGTCCCAAGGTCATTTCCACTGTTGTAGCCCCCCACCCCACCCCGTACACTTGGACAGACACAGGAGTGTGCAAAATCCTTATTTCCTTATAAGGAGTAAGGAATCTTTAGCCGGGTGGTGGTGGCAGTTGCCTTTAATCCCAGCAGAGGCGGGCAGATCTCTGTGAGGCCAACCTGGTCTACAAAGCTTCCAAGACAGCCAGGGCTACACAGAGAGACCCTGTGTCTAAAAACAAAAACAAACAAAAAATTAAATTAAAAAATAGAAATCTGTAAGCCCAGATCTGGGTTGGATGCAGGCCAAGGACAAGCGCGAAGCCCCACCCACCACCCACTTTGTCCCGACTTCTAGAGAAAGAACAGGGCTGTGAGAACTGTTCCCAGGTCTGCTTTCCTACAAGGCACAGCCACATACATGCCCATGGCGGTTCATCTTAGCAGTGCTCCAGCAGCACCCGAACACTCATGCCGCACCCTCTGGCCTGCCCACACCCCTAGTAAGCAAGCAGGACTGTTCTGACCATCCTCATTTTACAAGTTGAAAAGCTGACCCAAAGTCAGATGAAGTCAGATGGCAGTGTCAGACCTAGGTCTTGTAGTCTGTGATCCAACCGCAGCCCTCTGCTCTTCTAGCTCCTGGACCCCAAGAAGCCAAGGTACCCCCCTTTCTTGGTTTTCCATGACCGTTTTAATACTGAGGCATCCTCAGCTCTTCCAAACACTACCACTTGCTTCCCCCCAACACGGACAGACAGACAGACAGACAGATACACACACACACACACACACACACACACACACACACAGAGAGAGAGAGAGAGAGAGAGAGAGAGAGAGAGAGAGAGAGAGAGAGCGCTCCTCCTCCTCCTAGCCTCTCTGGAGCATTGAACATTTCTGCCTGCCAATAGCTTCAGTGGCTTGCTGTTGGAAGGAAGGCCTGGGAGAGCCTCGTTTACCAAACCTCCCATAATTGATTTCTATTTGAAGAGGATCTTAATCCTTCCTGGCTGCCCTTCTAGTGTCCCTAGTGTCTTCAGACACCCTGCCCTCCAGCATGTGACCTAGGCTTGAAACACCATTCTGTATTTTAGTCTTGGCAGCCATTACCCATGAGGGCCTTATGTCCTATGTACCCATCATGAAAGCCCTGCCTCCTTCCCTTGCATGCACATGTACACACACACACACACACACACACACACACATGTTCCTTGTTCCTTTTGTTGTGAGGCAGTATTCCTTACCTTTTGCCCCCTTCTCTGCATTTAAGTTAGCCGGTGGAGTTCTAGTTAGACAATGGGGGAGGCAGCAGTTTTAAGGGTGGATTTACATAATTCTGTCTGAGGTGAGGTTTTTTTCCTGCCAAATCTATCAAGGGCTTGTTGAGAGTTGAGGGGAGGGTTGGAGGTCATCTGCCGTTCTTCAGGTGGCCTTGGGACAGCTGAGGGAGACAGGCTTATCTGGCCATCCCCAGGGCTAGGTAAGCAGACAAGAGGAGCTAATCCTTCACTGATTCCCCCACCCAGGATGAAAGCTACAGAGACAGGGCCCACTTGGGTCACACCCTTCTGGCCCCAGACCCTACGGATCAGAACTCAAGCTCAGAGTCCTCCATTCCCTCTCCCTTCATCTTGCCAGCGCTGGGGGTGGATGGGAGAGATTGGCTGGGTGCAATGCAGTGTTTCTGGGGACTGGGGGGCAGGGGAGTCCATTCAAATTGACAAAAATAGAACATCAGCCCCATATCATTTTTCTCAAAACAAGATTTATTGAAGTTCTGTCGGTGAAAATCGCTGTTGTGTGGAACGCTTAACTTATAGATTAGATTACTCAATCGTGCCTTACTACATTTTTCATTAGAAAAATATTGGCTGGGAGAGTTTGACCTCATAATCTCTGCATTTTAAACAATAACCAGAGGAAAACCAAATAGAAGGCACAAGTTAACGGGTTTTCTCCCCCCAGCCTTCCCCCCTGGGAGAGATCAGAGCGAGGCCCGGGAAGGGAACAGGAGTGGAATCTGCTGCGTGAGCAATTCCCCATCTCCCGCCCATTCCCCAGGGGCTGCGGAGGTGCTGGCAGGAGGTGGGGAGCGGCACGGAGTCCTTGGGGCGTAGGCCCCAGCAGCTCCCTGCTGGAGGCCCAAGGTGAAGCTGTAGGTTAGTCAACTGGCCTCCCAGGGGAGGGCAGACAGGGCAGGATGCTGCCAAACAGGGGCTTTTCTCTGTGCCCCGGAGTGTCCTCTAGTCTAGCTGGAGAGATGTAAGCATTAATGATCTAGAAAAGTCTACGGAGCCATCTCATTGAATACCTTGCATATATTCAATCTTTTGTTTGTATGTGTGTGTGTGTGTGTGTGTGTGTGGTGTGTGTGGTGTGTGTGGTGTGTGTGTGTGGGGGGGGAGATTCAACTCTGCAGGCCTAGAATTCACTATGGAAACCAGTCTCAGAGCAATCCTCCTAACTCAGTATCCAGATCACAAGTGTGATTCTCTGTGCCCACGCTTATTCAGTTTTATTAGACAATTCAACACCTTTTGAAGGACTCAGAAGAATCTAGAACCCCAGGACAACTCTGAGATCCTGTGCGACTGCATCAGTGGAGAAGTTTTTCTGCCTGTACCCCTGTTGGAGTGGAATGGTCTTTCTCAAGAGACATTTACAGAAGAGAGGGCAATCCCAAGCTTCAGGCCCTCGAGCTGGCCTTGGGCAATCTGACTGTTCCCTGACACTAAGGGACTGGAGGCGGGCATCCCCAAGGTGGAGGACTGGTATGGGGGTGCTGGCTGGCCACAGGGGAAAGCAGGGCACCACAGTGTGCAAATGGATTCTGGGCCACTTTTTCAATTGGTGATTGGGTTCCTCAGAGAGCGGCACCCCCACCTTGTCCTTATCTTGGTTTCTACTTTCCAAGGCTTTGGTGATTTCTAAGTTCTGACACAGTCATTAGTTACAAAGAGCAATTATTTTCTTTTTGTCATTAAGTCATTTTTTAAATGGCTCCAGGCGACATCACAGAACAAAGAAACAAAATATCCATGAAAAGACTTAATCACAAATTACTAATTATTTCACCCCCTCCTCCCTCCCAAAATCGTGAAATTTGAGCCCCATGAAAAGGGAGAAGGTCTCCCCATCCTTAAGCTTGCCATGGCTCTTAGGCACCTAATCCATCATGAAGGGGCATTTCCTGCCCCCCTCTCAGCCCTGGGGGGTGGTGGTGGCAGAGAGTCCCTTAGTTCTAACTTTTGAAGTTTCCTTCTGACCATAGATAGTTCTTCAGTCCTTACAGAGACGGAGCGGGAAGCGTGAAAATGAGTGGGGGACCCCATCAAGAGCCCCGATACCTTGGCTGGCAGCGCCCCCTCCTCCCAGGCCAGCAGTCGCCCAGCTGGCATTCCACTGCCCTTTGAAGCCTGTGGGCCACAGAGGAGGAGCCGCCCCCTGCAGCGGGGCTCCTGGAGGCTCCAGCTGGAAAACAAACCGGAGGAGGAAGTAATCCTGAAGGGGAAGCCCCTGGGTCCCCAGACGTGAGGAAATAAAATGTGTTTGACACCAAGATGTATGGGAGAGGGGGAAGTCTGGGGTGTGGGCCCCTCTACCAGGACAGGCCTTCTCCCAAAGCTGACTGTGGTCGCCTTATCTGACCCTGGCTGAAAGAGAGAGAAGGCGCTGCTGGGGCAGGCAGCAACCCAGGGAAGAACAAAGGGCCTTCCAAAGCAGGGAGCCTCCACTGAGGGCAACCTCTTCTGAGATGCCCACATTCACCCCATCTCTCTGCCAACAAGTCTGGTCCCCCAAAAGCAGCTCTCCCTGAGTTTAAGAGGTCAAGCATTCATCAGTGGAGAAGGTTGTGGGAAGGACTGGAGTGTAGAACCAGAGTCTTAGAGCTTAGAGAAGGAATGGGGGAACACACTGAAGTAGGACTGAGGGGCTTCTGTGAGTCCCCCCTAAAAACCCCAGTAATCTCCCAAATGACCTCCATGGTCAATGTCCCAGCAAGAGAGGTTAGATTTTAAAGAACTGTTTACTTTGGTAACTGAGCTACATTCCCCAACCCCTTTTCATAGGAAAAGAAACATAGTTTATCCAATACACTACTCCACTCTGGCTCAAACTCCAGAATTCCGTGAGTCCCCCCATTCAGCGCATGCTCTTCACACTCACTGTGTACACAGAAAAGGAATTAATAGCTTGGTGAGCAGGGTAGATATAAGTCCTATATTCACAAGCCATGCTTACTTTTCCCAAGAATCTTTTAGCTGTGAACTCCAAGGAGAATAGCGAGGTGAGGTTGGTGTGTGCCTGGCCCACCCACCATCCACTCTGTGGGTATTTAAACATTGGTCCTAGGTTTGGGTTTGGTTTTTTTCTTTCTTTCTTGCCCCCTCCCCCTTTTGAAATAAACTCTCCAGTGATACACTCCCTGAAGCATAGTCTTTTGTGTCACTTGGGTCTACCAGTGTCCCTGCCAGCACTGGGCACCTGATAGAGGTGGAGAAAGTTATTCATGGCAGGACAGAAGGCAAGCAGGCAGCATCTAACAGTGAGAGTCTACCTTATAAATGTTTGAAGCCATTGTTCTCATGCCATGTGATCAGTGAAGACTTTGAATGTAAATTCCAAAATATTGCAAGCATGGTCAATGTCCCAGCAAGAGAGGTTAGATTTTAAAGAATTGTTTACTTTGGTAACTGGGCTACATTCCCCAACCCTTTTCATAGGAAAAGAAACATAGTTTATCCAATACACAAAAGGGCAGTGGCTGAAGTTGGCTATAGTGACTTGTGCCTTTACTTCCAGCATTTGGGAGGCAGAGGCAGGAGGGTCTCTGTGAGTTCAAAGCCAGTCTGATCTACATAGCAAGTTCAAAGATAGCCAGGGCTAGAGAGAGAGAGGGAGAGAGAGAGAGAGAGAGAGAGAGAGAGAGAGAGAGAGAGAGAGAGAGAGAGACCCTGTCTCAAAAAGTGGGGCAGATCAGCAGGCTGGGAGGTGAATACACCCCCCCAGCCTAAAGAGATCTCTTTTTAAGGCAATATTCCAGTAGGAAGAGGTAGGTGGACTCCCTGTGAGTTCAAGGCCAACCTGGTTTACAGAAAGAGTTACAGAATAGCCAGGATGGCACAGAGAAACCCCATCTCAAAAGTCAAACCAAACCAACCAACCAACCAACCAATCAATCAATCAATCAATCAAACAAACAAATCAACAAGAAAAAAAAGGTCAGAAGAGGTCATTCTAGGAAGATCAGGCTTTGCTTGGAAACCACCTCTCCACATATCCTCTGCCAGCTGCATCAGCATCTCAGACCCAGAGGCGAGATGGATGGATGAGCCTTGGGTAACAGCCCTTCTTTGGGTGTCATGGAGACTGCTGTTTCTCTTAATATTTACTCTCCTTTGCTTCTTTGAATGGCCACCCAGTCTATTATTCCATTTCCCAGATTCCTTTGCAGCTTGACATACCCAGGTAACTAGAACTTGGCTAATGAGATGTGAGTAGAGGTTGTTTTCTGGGCTCTTTTTATTTTGATTATTACATTTATTTAATTACTTATTTATTAACATGCAGAAACATGCTATGCTATGGTGTGGTGTGGTGTGGTGTGTGTGTGTGTATGTGTGTGTGTGTGTGTGTGTGTGTGTGTAGATCAGAAGACAATTTGGAACAGTTGGCTCTCCCCTTCCATTATATGGGGCCCAGAGATGGATCTCAAGTTGTTCAGCTTGTTAGTAAGCACCTTTACCCGCAGAACTATCAAAACAGCCCATGGTTCTGCTCCTAAGAGAAGGAACTCACCAAGTACCATGGGTATAAAATGGACAGGGAGCTGGAATGGCTTCTTTTTGGCCTCTAGACAAAAGTTGTGTTTCAGATGGTAGACAAATAGTGAAGAAGACCCCTGGGGCCTTGACGCTGGGGTGTGGCTGCCACATTGGTCCCTGCAAGAGCTTCTTTTTTGAAGACGAGAGAAGTAAACTTCTCAACGCCTAACCCACCATTACTTTAGAATCTTCTTCATTCTTTCCTTTATCATCCCTTGACAAAGGAAAGGCAGGGCAGCAAGGCCAACACTGTACTGTGTCATGTGGGTCACACACACAGCACTTGAATGTTTTCAGTAGACACGTGACAAATAAAAGAGAAAATGAGCAGGTGAGCTTGATTTTCGTATTATATTTATGTGACACAACAGTCACACAATATTTCAGCGTGTAGCAACATAAAAAAACATAAAAAAATTATTAAGGGGATCTTTTATATCCCCTTCTCTCATGCTAGGTCTTCAAACTAACATCTCAGTTGGAGGGGTCGTTTCCAGCGCTCAGGAGCCACATTTGGCTAGAAGTGGCAAGATTGGCCAGCACAGATCTAAGGGAATTGCTGGAGGCTGAAAACCAATTAGGGATTGAGGACTAGCCCTGAGTGGAGAGTAGCAGCTACAGTAACCACTGTTCCTACTGTTGCAAGGAGGGCCTTTTGGCAGAGTTATCCCATTTCTAGCCAGATGCTTGGCACACAGAGCACGCTCTGGCTTCTAAGCCTAGCTTCCTGTATTGGACCCTGGGGCAGGACTATCTCAGGAAGCGAGTAGACCCCCAGGAAGATGGAGGCAAAGAGGGAAAGCCGGAACATGGCTATTCTCACTTCCCCTTTGCCTTTAATCCAAACAAGTAGAGCAGGAAAGATCATGTGTGATTATAGGAGCATCAGGCTCAGGGGGGACATAGTGGGTTCTTCTGGGGTTCACCTAAAGGATTAGACCGATCTCATACATCGACCAATGGGGTGAAAGGAAGAACTGCACAAAGAACTTGTATTTACCAACACGATTCATTTCCAACGCACCTGGAAAACACGTCTATATATCTGCTGCAATCAGCTCACAGCTGCCTTCATTTGTAACTATAATGACTGTCAGGATCACCCACTTCTGCTACCTCAACTCCAGAAATGATCCTTCCTGTTACTCTGAGATTTTATGTCACCACGCCCTCTCATCATGACAACCGCCAACACCACTTACTCCCTTTATCACCATGGCAACACGCATTTACAACGACCACTCATCACCCCATTCCTGTTATTACCATAATCAGCCCAATAACTTCAATTTCAACCTCTCTATAACAACCATTTCTGCTATCCCATAATAAATATTATAGCTTTCAATATCTCCACCATCTTGGTTTTGTAAGGAGACACCTGCCCTCTACTGAGATCCCTTCCTTCTGTCTAGAAATCTTAGACTATATCCATAATTTCCTGGTCAGAATCATTTCTTGGGGATGGAGCATGGTTTCTTGGTTAAAGCATGAGAGCCTCTGTTTGGACAGCCAGACTCCACACTAACCCCAGCATGGCTTGTGGGGGTAGCACGGAGACAGGCTGAGTCCAGAGGGTTTGATGGCAGCTTGTCCAGCCAAAATGGTCTAGCTCCAGGTTCAGGGAGAGATCTTGTCTCAAACAATTCAGTAGAGGGGCTGGGAAGATAGCTCAGTGGTTAAGAGCACACGCTGCTACTGAAGAGGACCAGAGTTCAATTCCCAGCACGGTTAGTTTATAATTGCGCTGCTTTGGTGTGGTGGTGCATACCTTTAATCCTAACTCTTGGGAGGCAGAGGCAGGTGGATTTCTGAGTTCGAGGCCAGCCTAGTCTACGGAGTTGAGTTCCAGGACAGCCAGAGCTATACAGAGAAACCCTGTCTCGAAAAAATAAAAAAAATAAAAATAAAAATAAAAAAAGAAAGAAAGAAAAAAGAAAAAAAGAAAGAGAGCCTGCAGTTGCTTGTAATTCCAGCTCCAGGGGAATCTGAATTTTCTGGTCTCTTTGGGTACTTACACTCACATGCTCATACTCAAATGCACACACACACACACACACACACACACACGAAATTAAAAATAAATATAGGAGCTGGAGAGATAGCCCAAGGGTTAAGAGTTCTCACTGCTCTTCCAGAAGACCCATGATTGAGTTCCAGTACCCATACTGTGAGTCACAACTGTCTGTAACTCCAGTTCCAGGGGATCCAGTGTCCTCTTCTGGCCTCTGAGGGAACCAGGCCTGCAGAAACTGCTCTGACTAACATGCAGGCAAAACACTAATACACATAAAATACAAATACAAAAATAAAGCTGGGTGGTGGTGGTGCATGCTTTTAATCTCAGGCACTTGGGATGGAGAGGCAAGCAATCTCTGTGAGTTCGAGGCTGGCTTGGTCTACAGGAGAGTTCTAGGATCAGCAAGGCTACACAGAGAAACCCTGTCTTGAAAACAATACAAAACAAAATAAATCAGTGGGAAGCAATTGTGGAAAACACTGGCTTTCTCATATGCATGCACATACACGTGAATCATACACACACACACACACCCCACAACAGTCTCCTGAACTCCTTGCTCCCACAACCCCCTCCTTACCCAACCATCTAGCTCAGGTCAAGTTCCCACTGTCCTATTTGACCTTTTGGGCAGGTGGCTCCTGCCTGCTTGGACCTGGTGGCTTATAGATCCCTGGCTAACATCTTCAGAGACCTTTGCCTTGACTCTGCCATCCGTTACAGAGGTTGGCCTGGCTAGGCCAGGGAGCTTGGCAGTGTCTTACCCTTTCTGGGACTAATATCCTGCCAACATCGTTTCTTGGGTTTTTGCTGAGCAAACCAAGCATGGTTTGGATAGCTGGTCTCTGAAGACTGATTTGGAACTACCTCTCAAGCCCAAAGCAGGCTGAGAAATGGTAATTTCCAGCAAGACTTCCCAGTGTAGACAGCTCTGTGCTCAGGAACTATGGAGGAAGGAGAGTGAACTGTGGCAGAGAGTGTTTTGTGCAGAGCCAGGCATGTAAGCACATGTGTGTAATACCACCACGCATGTGGGGGGTGTGGGGGGAGGGCAGAGGTACTTCATGTCCATAGCTTGGGCTATGCAGCAGTTCAAAACTATGCCCTTCACCTTGGCTATAGTACCTCATTCAGTGCTCTTGTTCTAGCTTATGTATTTCCTAGGGTTTCTAGAAAGAATAAAGAGGGAAGAGGGGTGGAAGGCCTTGTCTCCATCTCTCCCCTGCACATCTGTCATCTGGGGTGTACAGGCTTCTTGGTTGACTTCAAGCAGTCTATCCTTCTAGCCACACGCTGTCCTTTCCTCCGAATGGGAAGGAAGAGGATTCAAAGCTATCCCAGGATGGAGACAAGAACCAGGTTCAGATCCCTGACCTGGTCCTGTGACCTGCAGGAATGGGACTGAATTTCATTCAGATAAAACTGCCAGGGTACGAAGCCAAAGCCTGCCATTACCACCATGGCTTTCTGGAACTGGAATCTACCTAGGGCCCGAGGGAACCCATTATGAAAACACCTGTTTCCATACATCCCCAACTAACACACAAAGCAATTTGTACTCTGCTGAGGAAGGCTGATGAAGAACTGGAAAATTTTGACATTGAGAAGACAGTCACATGATTAGGGCAGAGCGTCCTGTCGCCTGTGAATACAGGAAAGAGGAAGACTTTGCAAGTTGGGCTAAGTGCTGTAAGCATCCCTGCTGGTTGAGTTCCCATCTGCCTGGCTCTCCCAGAAGACTGTATCTCATGTACTCACTTTGGGAAAGTGAATCTCTCCCTTCTCTCTGAATGATACCCTGTCCAATGTGCGGAGCGAGGCCAAGCAATAATGTCTGAATTTCTGAGTGATCCCTGCTCATCATTCAGGTATCTCTGGGCCCTCCCTAATCGCTACAAGGATATTTTATGGAGGTGATGCCAAACAATGACTTGAGAGACTTTCAGATCATACTTAGTGTTCTTCTTACTAAGTGGATACTTAGTGGATCTTCTGTTCCACTTCATTTGTAATGGAGACAAATTTTATTATAGGTAGTGTTCTGTATAGTGGATGACGGTTGGCCACGCCTCCTCTTCTCTCTTTGGTGCTGACCACCAATGGATGCTGTCTCCTCTTGGCACTTTGTTTCATTGTGATATTCTTCTCAGCACCTGTGATGGATCATATTCCACATGCCTAGCCATTCCAATGGCTAGTTCAAGCTCCAAATTTTGGCCCTACATAATTGTCCCATTTCCTTGTTATTAATTGACAAGACCTAGCTGCAAAAAATTGTGTGATACGTTTGTGTGCATGTGCCAGGGACTAGCCCAGCAACAAGGGCTGTGTTCCTGATGGCGGAGGGGTAGTTTCAGGTTGTGGAATAAAGGCAACTAAGTGAGTGGCAGAAAAACAAACAAACAAACAAACAAAACCCTGCCAGGGTATGGAAAGATGGCTCAGTGGTTAGGAGCACTGGCTTCTCTTCCAGAGGTCCTGAGTTCTATCCTCAGAAACCACGTGGTGGCTCACAAACATCTATAAGAAAATCTGGTGTTCTTTTCTTGTGCAGGCATACATGCATGTAGAATACTGTATAATAAATAAATAAATAAATAAATAAATCTTTTTAAAAATTCTTTAAAAAAAAAAAAGAAAATAAGTAAAAAGGACTGGCTGCTGTTGCAAGAGGACTTGGGTTCAATTCCCAGCACTTACATGGCAGCTCACAACTGTCTGTAACTCCTGTTCCAGGGGAGCCTACTCCCTCACTACTTTCACACATGCAGGCAAAACACCAATGTACATAAAATAACAATTACACACACACACACAGACACACACACACACACACAATTGACATAGGCCAGGGGTTAAGAAAGGAAGAAGGGACCTAGGACATGTTTTCATGGATTTTGAGACTAGATCCCTTTCAATTTGTTTTCCTAGCCAAGACAAGGCCTATTTGTAGAGAGGGTGTGTGGGTTGGCTCTATATGTGCATAGGCTGCCTGAACTTTGAGTAGAGCTCAGGCCTCATTAATAGAGACTCCACCCAGTGTTAGCCAGATGAGCTATGAGCAAACTCAGAAGGCCAGGCTGTCTTTCAACTCAGGATAGTCAAGAATGATCCTCTACCTCTACCACAGAAATTCTGGGACTACAGACATTGAACACCATGCTCAGTTTACTGTCATGCTTGAGATCAGCCCAAGGCCTCATACATACTAGGCCAGCACTCTGCCGACTGAGCCACACCCCCAGCCCCTTCTGGGCCACGCCCCCAGCCTTCATGCATTCATTCTCTACTTGGAGTCTTCACTGACTGACTTGAACTGGACCATGGAGTCTCCGGATGAACAAGACTTGCCGCTTATCCTTAAGGAGCATAGAGTCTGATCAAGTTGTCACCGAGAGAAAGGAAAAGAGGCTCGGGCTCATCCCAAGAGGTCACAATGGGCAAGAGCCTAGCAGATGATGGATGAGCCCAGCTATACCCTGACAGGGGCATTACCTGCAGCCGGCTCCAGTCTTATGTGAAACAAGAAGCTTTGAAAGTTGGGGGAGGGTAAAGAGAAGGAATGCAGACCTGGCCCTACTGTCTTTGCCTGAGCCTAGTGCGCTGTCTCAATCCTCTTGGGAGCAGAGCATCCAAGAACAGAACCTGTATCTCTTGGGTTTGTTCGCTCTTTGTTCTCTCTCTGTCTCTGTCTCTGTCTCTCTTATTATTTATTTTTTGTTGGGTTTTGTTTTGTTTTGGCTGGGTGGGTTTCTTTTTTTCTAATTATTTTTATTTTATGTGCATTGGTGTTCTATCTGCATGTATGTCTGTGAGGGTATCTGGTCCCCTAGAACTGGAGTTACAGACAGTTGTGAGCTGCCATGAGGGTGCTGGGAACTGAACCCGGGTTCTCTAGAAGAGCAGTCAGTGATCTTAACTGCTTACCTATCTCTCCAGCCCTTTCTTTTTTTCTTAATGTTTATTTTATTTTATAGTGTGTGTGTGTGTGTGTGTGTGTGTGTGTGT
>NC_034590.1:156611012-156612041 GCF_900095145.1 Mus pahari | reverse complement strand
TGTAAGTACACTGTAGCTGTCTTCAGACAGTCCAGAAGAGGGAGTCAGATTTTGTTATGGATGGTTGTGAGCCACCATGTGGTTGCTGGGATTTGAACTCCGGACCTTCGGAAGAGCAGTAAGGTGCTCTTACCCACTGAGCCATCTCACCAGCCCCCTGTCCGTCCTTTCTAACAGCAGAAGGGATGGGAGCAAGTCTGGGGAGCTGAAAAGGGAGAACACAAGGTTAGCGTCCCGGACAGGTATGGTGGCGGGAGAACACAAGGTTAGAGTCCTGGATGGGCGTGGTGGCGAATGCCTTTAATCCCAGCACTCTGGAAGCAGAGGCAGGCGGACTCTGAGTTTGAAGCTAGCCTGGTCTACAGAGAGAGTTCCACAACAGCCAGAGCTACATAGAGAAACTCTGTCTCAACACTCCCCTGGCCCCCCAAATAGAGTCCCTGAGGGTTAGAGGAAGAGGTCACCAAGGCCTAACAGGTACTGTAGGCCCAGGGTCTCAGCTTTGGTGTGAGACTGGAGGCCTGGGCCTCACTGAGGGAACACAGAGCTCTCAGGCTTTGCTCCGGTCTAGCAGAGCGTGGGCCTCCTCCCTCACCCAGAGCAAGACACAGAGGACCAGGTCACACAAGGACAGCCAGCTTGAGTCTCTCCTGTCAGACCTTCCTGTGGTCCCTCCAACTGTTCCGAGGCAGAGTGTCGCCTTCCTCCAGAGAACCCAGCACAACAAATCCCTGCCTCTGTCGCTCAGTGCCCACCAGCAGGTCTCAGGACAGCTCCAGATCTTAGAGACAGAGATGGGGTTGGCTGAGCGGGTGGCCACCTGAGGCCCCGACAAAACCCCGGACTTTCACAGCCCCTCTCCCACCCTCACTAAGGGTATGGGGTGGCTCTGCCTTTGCCTGTGGCTCTGTCCTGAACCTATTCAGGTGTCAGCGCTTTCTTCTCTTCTCTTCTCTTCTCTTCTCTTCTCTTCTCTTCTCTTCTCTTCTCTTCTCTTCTCTTCTCTTCTCTTCTCTTCTCTTCTCTTCT
>NC_034590.1:156569102-156610932 GCF_900095145.1 Mus pahari | reverse complement strand
CTCTCCTCTCCTCTCCTCTCCTCTCCTCTCCTCTCTTCTCCTCTTCTTTTCTTTTCTTTTCCTCTGTTCATTTCTTTCTAGCTCATTTTTCTCTCTACCAACCCACACACACCAGCTCCAGCCTGCCCCTATCTCTGTATGCATCTGTGCCCTATCTTTTGGGCTTGGTTTTTGGTGGTTTTGTTTTTGTTTTGTTTTTGTTTTGAGACAGGCTTTCTCCTTATAGTCCTGGCTGTCCTAGAACTCACTCTGTAGTGCTGGGATTGAAGGCGTGCCCCACTCTTTATAGTTATTCAAGGTGGACTTTCTCTATGTAGCCCTGGCTATCCTAGAACTAGCTCTGTACACCAGGCTAGCCTTGAACTCACAGACATCCACCTGCTCTGTTTCCCGAGTGCTGGAATTAAAGGAAGGTGCTACTACCACCTGGCTTTCTCTGGCTTTAAAATAGCTTTGAAAGGTTTTTGATTTACATTTACTTGTTTAATTGTGTGTGTATGTGTGTGTTTTTATGTGTGTTTGTGTGTTTTTGTGTTTATGTATGCATGCAAACATATTTGGTGGCCCATGCCCTTACCTAGTGAGTCATTTTGATGACCCCTCTACTGTTTTTTTATAGGTTTTATTTATTTATTTTTATATTTTATTTTCATTTTGTAAGTATTGGCGTTTTGCCCGCATGCATGTTTGTGTGAGGGCGTCAGATCTTGGAGTTACAGACAGTTGTGAGCTGCTATATGGGTGCTGGGAATTGAACCTTGTCAGTCCTCTTAACCACTGAACCATCTCTCCAGCCCATTTATTTGTTTTGTTTTTGTTTTTGTTTTTTCTGCCTAAATGCATGTCTGTGCATCACAGGTGTGCAGTGCCTGCAGAGGCCAGAAGAGAGTATTAGAGTTCCCTAGCACTGGAGTTACAGTCCACCATGTTGGTACTAGGAATTGAACCCTAAGACCTCTGGAAGAGCAGCCAGCACTCCTAACTGCTGAACCATCTCTCCAGTCTTACTGCCTTCACTTTGTGAAGTGGGGTAGGTATCTCTATGTGCCTCCTCCTGGTCCAGAATTCACTATATAGACCAGGTTGACCTCAAACCTGCAACAAATGCTCTTGTTTCTACCTCTCTAGCACAATTTCATACATGAGCCACCACACCTAGCGTTCAGGTTGGCCCAGGCTGGCCTCAAACTTGCTATACACTCAAGGGTGACCTTGAACTTCTAATTTCCATCTCTTTTTAGTTCTCGAGAAGCACTGCCAGGCAGGATTGGAGATCTGAACCCAGGTCAGACAGAAGATTATCAAGAGCTGGCCCTGGGACCAAGCCTGGGACAGAGCCGGGACAGCTTGGTCAGTAGTTTCTTCTGAGCCCAGCTCTGAGAAACAGTTGTCAGGACCCAGCTAGACCTGGGAAATGGGGTTGCAAGAATGTGTGTGTGTGTGTGTGTGTGTGTGTGTGTAGAATATAAGCCTTGGCTGCCCCTTCATCCAGCAAGTCTAACCCTACCATTCCCTCCACCCTGACTGGCTTCAGCCTATTTCCGGGAGCTTCCTATCTTTGGATGATCTAGGGGTAGGAACCTGGGGGAAGGGGGAGGAGTGTGAAAGATGACAGTCATACACCAGGCATACATATCCCACAGGTACATAGTCTCCCAGCTCAGCGCCACATGGTTACCTATCTGTGTGCCCACACCCAAGCACAGGCTCTCTGTCTGACTCAACAAATACTCGGCCGCCCAGGAAATGCATGTGAAACCACTGCCCTGCTCTCCCAGACCCTCGTTCAGCAACTGCTGTTACTACCGTGTGCAAGACAAACCTATACACGGAGTCTTAACCACCATGGAGCTTTATTGACACAAAATAGTCAGAAACACTGAAATTGTTTAAGTACCACGATAAAGTTCTTTAAAGAGAATATAAAGGAACAAAGTGGGGGGGGGTCCAGTAGGGTCTTCTTGGTGTCATGAGGCTAGTACTGATGGGGAGCTCTTCAAGAGCATAGACAGACCTTGAAGGACTGGCTGGCGACTGGGGCTTTACGGCAGGTCGGTCTTTTTTTCCTTCTTTCCTTCCTTTCTCTGCCTTTATAAGCAGGACTTCATGCAACCCAGGCTGGCCTCCTCGCTGAAGATGACATTTAACTTCTGGAAACTCGCGTCTCGGCCTTCCAATCCTAGGATTACGGATGCGAGCCATCATCTGTGGTTTATGTGATGCCGGAGATCAAACCCGGGGCTTCGTGCATGCCAGGCAATCACAGCACCAGCTTACACTCTCCCTAGTCCCTGGAGTATCTTTCAAAACTCACAAAGCCTCCACATGGGCTGGCAATCGCTTATGCAGCCGACTTTAGGGGTTGGTTTCCTATCTACCATCATTTATATCCAATCCACTGGTGTCTTAAGCCCAGTTCCACCTTCTATCTCATTGTCACCAAATGAGGTTACACAGTACCCTGTCATACCTTTGCACAATTGCCCTCCTGCGGTTAGCCTCGCACACAGATTCACGTAGACTCTGACACCATATTAGAGACCACATGACTTTCAAAGCCTCAGTCACACAAATATTGTCACACATGTCCTGTTACATACATGTGCACATGAGCCTCCTAGGAGCTACACAGAACCTGTTAAATCCCACCCCTCACCAGATCTCATGTAGGTCGCCACTCCCATAGCCGCCACCCCACTGCAGCTGCATGCAGCACCTCTCACTCGGTTACATGTCCCACGTACATGTATGCACACAGCTCATACACAAGCAGCCACACTCCTGTTAGGCTTCTACAGACAGGCGTGTGCAGCCCCCGATCACAGCTAAATGTCAGCGAGTCCCTCTCCTCCCAGTTAGAGATGAATTGTTGCTCGGGAGATATTTCATCCTTAATACCTCCTGCTTGAACTGGAGCATGCGTCTCCAGGAGGTTACGTTTCTCCTAATCTGTCTACTGCCCCCCTCCCTCGGGGAACTGCCCTCCTGCTTCTCAGCTTTCATGGGGGAACCCGAGGCTCCCTCTCCCCTTACAGCATCTCCTCATCCCTTCCCTCCCTACAAGCTGAGCTGCTGGCAAAAGAACAAAGCCCAAGAAACTGCCCCAGCCCCCTCTGCAGCCTTCAAGTTAAGAGGTAGCCAAGAGCCCAGGAGTCATAGCTTACTGCCCACCTCCCACACTCTGGCTGCTACCTGCATTCAGGGCCCAAGTAGCCCTTGGGAAGAAGGGATGTCGAGGCTACAAAATGTGGGCAGCTTCTCTTAGGGGTCTGTACATCCACACCCCTCTCTGTCATGAATCTAAAAAAAAGAAAAGAAAAGGAAAATCCCACCGTGTTCAGGGCCCTGGGTTCGATCCCCAACACAATAAAAGCAGCATACACAAAAGTTCCTGAGGAGAGCTGGTATTAGAGTGAACAACGGCACAACCTTTCAGGAGGAAAGCTGTGTAAGAGGCTCCACAGCCCCACAACTTCCTTCACCCCAACAATGCTGTGTTTAAGAATTACTGTAAAAATGCAAACCAGGAGAGCCCAGACAATTTGGCCTCAAGGGTTCATCCCAGTCTCATTGATAAGAATGAAAAATTGGATACAACCTAAAACTCTCCCACAATAGGGATTGGCAACCATACAGTCATCCACAGAATACTGTGTAGCCATTAAAACAATGGTATGGGAGAGCATTTAGCATCATTGAACGACATCCCCACATCACACTGAATGAACAAACAGGCTGCAAAGCAGTGTGCGTACACTAAACGCAGTGTGGTGTCCTGGACTCGATCCTGGACAAAGAAAACAATTTGTGTGGAAAATCCCAGGGCAGGTAAATAAAGTTTAGAGGTCAGTTATTCACAATGGTCCTATGCTGATTCCCTCAGACAATGTACAGTTTTAACAGTGGGGGAAGACAGAAAGGCAGACACGAACGCTCCCTGTATCATCATCTTTACAAGTTGTAAGTCTGGGCTGATCTCAACAGTGCATTTTATTTTAAAAACCATTATATGTACTCCCCATACTGGCTCTTACAGTGTATATTTAGCTTTTCCTCCGTAGAAAGACGCTGAAAGGAATGGTCTGTATGGAAGCAGACCTTCACCAGAGACAAAGCTTGAACTTCCCAGCCTTTGAACTGTGAGAAATGAAGTTCTGTTTCCCCAAGCTAAGAAGAAATATACAAAGCATATATACATGAAGATCTGGGGGGGAAATATGGGCATGGTGGTGCTTGCCTTTAATCCCAACACTAGGAAGACACAGCAGGTGGACTCTCTGAATTCAAAGCCAGTCTGGTCTACACAGTGAGTTCCAGGACAGGGAAGAAAGACCTGTCTCAAAAATAAAAACAAACAAACAGATCTAGGAGAATATTCATCAGTATATCACCCCTGGGAACTTCCAAGGGATAGGATTATAAATTATTTTAGTTTAATTTCAATTATCAGTTGTTCTTTTAAAATGTTTATTTTTCTATTTTTCTTTTTTATTATTTTTAAAGACAGGGTCTTGCCAGGCAGTGATGGCATATGCCTTTAATCCCAGCACTTGGGAGGCAGAGGCAGAGGCAGAGGCAGAGGCAGAGGCAGACAGATTTCTGAGTGCAAGACCTGCCTGGACTACAGAGTGAGTTCCAGGACAGCCAGGGCTACACAGAGAAACCCTGTCTTGAAAAAAAAAGAAAAAGAAAAAGAAAAAAGAAAGAAAGGGTCTCACTATGTAGCCCTCACTGTCCTAGCACTCACTCCATAGAGTGTAGACTAGGCCGGCCTGGAACTCAGAGAGATCCACCTTCCTCTGACTCTCGGGTGCTGGGAGTACGCTCAGTTTATTTTTATTATAAGTGTATTGAGTGTTTTGCCTGCATGTCCACCACATGTCTGTCTGTCACCCTGGGAGGCCAGATGAAGGTGTTGAATCCCCCGGAACTAGAAATAGCGAGAACGGTGAGCTGAATAGTGAGAACAGTGAGCTGCCATGTGGATGCTGGGAACTGAACCTAAATCTATCTCAAGAGCAGCAAGGGCTTCTTTTGCCCACAGTGATGTCATTTATAGGGTTAGGTTTTTCTAAGCCTACTTTATTCAGGATTCTAGGACCCTTCAACCTCTCTCCTAGCCCACTGGCCAGAGGTAGGGGGAAAAGGTTTATAGGAAATGGCGGTGTGGACCTGTTTAGAAGCAGTTCTTTGGTTCCACTCTTGGTTGTCGGGATACCAGCAGTCCAGTCCAGCAGCAAACACCAAACACAAATCATTAGCAGGGGCTCGATCCAGCAGAAACCACCAGGTTCTGCCTAATCGACTCAAGTCAGCAGAAGTGCCAAGAATCAGCCGGAACACCACGAGAAGTTCTTTGATGAGTTTCTCTCTAGGAAGTGAAGACCAGCAAAGACCAGCGAAGCACTGCAAGGCAGTAGCAATGCAAGAGCATCCTTTTGCTCTCTGTGGGGTTCAGGCTCTCAAGCTTCCGCCCTAGCAAAACACTGTCCCATGTGTCTCTTTCAGCAGGACATCCTCTCGCAAGACAACTTCCAGAAAAAACATCCCGAGACACAGCTGAGTTTCCAAAGAAAACAGACATTTCCACTTCAATCATTCTGGCCCTAGTTTATTTGTTTTGATTTGACTTTTTTTTTTTTAATTAAGAAACTTATTTATTTATTTATTTATTTAGAGTCAAGGTTTCTCTGTGTAGTCTTGACAGTCCTGGAACTTGCTGTGTAGAACTCAAGAGATCTGCCTATCTCTGCCTGGGATTAAAGGTGTGTATCCCTACCGCCTGGCTTATTTTGTTTGTTTGTTTCCACTTGTGTGATTTTTGAACGTTGTGCTAGAGATCCCTAGCAGCCCCAGACTCCCTGGTCCCCACTCTGGGCTTGCTGACCTCCTCCAGGACTTGAGGACAGCCAATCGGCCTCCACCCACAGAACAGCATGACCACCATCAGCTCTAGAAATCCCAGAATTCCAGGGTCTGAAGTCTGCTCTCTAAGCCCAGCCCCACGTTCCCCTCACCTTGGTCACTCCCTCAATACTCCTCACTTGTGCCCTCCGCCTTCTCCCTGCCAGTTTCCCCTTCTGTCCTGCTCTCCCCTCCTCTCCCAGCCCCTCCTCACCAGTCATTTCAGACCCCTGCCTCCTGCCAGCCGGTCCACCAATTTCCCTCCTTACACAATGCTGCCACCCACTCTCTGACTCTTCCTCCTGGGCACACTGCAGCAGGTGAATATAACAGCCTACTCACACTGCCTCCAGTCACACTCAATCCACATTTGACCGAAAATAAGTGAGTCTCATGCCCTCTCTACCTCTCCCCAAACCTACAAGCCTACCTCAGAATTTCTCTGCCAGCCGCACCTAATTGACTCCTTCCTTCCTGTTTCTGAAAAGATGCTCTGAGGAACTTTTGCCATCAGCATCATCTATATCCCTGCCCCCATCTCTCCCTCCATCCTTTCTCCTTGACAACGTTAGGGTTTTTGTTGTTGTTTGGTTTTTGTTTTTTTATGTGGGAGGGAAGGGTGTAATCGTACCTTTTGGTTACTTAATTGGGTTCTTATATCTACCACCCCCAAGTTCCCAACACTAGGTAGGTGAGAAAGAAGGTTAGAGGGGAAAGGGGGCATAGATCTCTTTAGACTACTTCTGGATGATTAGGGGCATGGAGTTCCTTGGGGGCAAGTCCAATCTTTGTCAGGTCATCGGATTTCTTCTCCTCTCTTTGCTCATGACTAGTTGATGAACCACAGCTACAGGAACGAGCAGCAGCAGGGGTGAAGCAGCCTCCGAGGCTTTTCTCTGGGCGCTCACATTTACACCCTCTCCAGAGTCCCTGGAATTCCAAATGGAAACTACCTGCAGCTGGCAAAAATCACGCCACTCCTAAAGCACGAGACAAATCATAGTTAGTGGTTGTGGACAATCTGAAGCGGCCCCATATTCCGCACCTGGGATTTAAAACAGAACCATATTCATATAACATAACTGGGTTTTTAAAGAAACCACAACTCTCACTGCAGAGGGGGGATGTGGACATGAGAGCTGGAGCCTATGAAGTCCAGAAGGGGGTGTCAGAGCCCCTGGACCTGGACTAAGCCTGAGGGTCCTAGGAACCAAATTCTAGTCCTTTCCAAGAGCTGTATGCACTCTTAACTCTGGAGACGTCCCTCCAGGCCCCTGGATAAAGTTTTTGAATGAGTAACCAACACTGCCCACCTCTGGCTCTTTGCCACCTGTCACTCAACGCTCACTGTACTGCGGCCTGTCACCGTCACCTGTGATGTGCAAATAACCCCAGCCCCCTGGCCATTCCGTGTCTTGCTCATCAATGCTCTGTCAGTCCCACTGAAGAACTCTTCAGCCTCTGGGCCACTGACTTCCTAGTACTCCTCTTCATTACGTTACTCCAGCGACTTCTGTCCCTCCTCCCGTTTCCTGCTCACAGGAATCTCCTAGAAACTGGGCTCAGTTCTAATGTAACCCCACCCTCTCTGGCACACTACCCACTTCCCCGGTTATGACTAGCCATCTGCTTGGACAAATCTCTGCCTGACAGCTCCAAGTCCTGGTCTAGCCCAACTGCCCGCTGAGCATCTATGATACCCCGGAAAGGTCTCTAACTACCATAACCTCCGTTCCCCATCTAACTCCCATCTCTAGCAAGCCTCAGCTCAGATCCTACCGTGTTTTCAACCAAGCTTGACCATTAGGAGCTAGGAAGGGCTACTTTCCTTCTTCCCTCTCCTCAAGTAAGCCCAAACCCACACCTGCCAGGTCCATGTTGGCCCTCTTAACTACCTGCTCTGTGTTCTCTCCCTTCCGCCCTTTCCTGAACTATGGCACTTCCTGCCTCACTCTCACCACATTCACACTGATCCTGCTACGGCCACAGCCCATGAGCCCATTTAAACCAGGCATCTAAACCAGGCTGTGTCTTGATTATAATGCCCCTCCACCCCTAGACAGGGTCTCATGTAGCTCAGGCTAGCCTCAAACCCACTACATAGCCAAGGATGATCTTGAGCTATTCATCCTCCTGCCTCTACTTCCCAAGGGCTAGGACTACAGGCATGTACTACTGCATCTACATATATACAGATATCCTCAAAATGTAACCCTATCTGACCTTGATCTCACTATGTAGCCCAGGCTGTCCTAGAACTTGCTGCCTCCTCTTCCTCCTCCGTGCTGGATTTACAGGTGTACATCACCATGTCTGGATAAACCAGAATGTGTTACGCAAGAGTAGGCTCTGTAAAATTAGTAATTCCATATTAAAATACATAGTTGCAGTGAGACACCATCATAAAGTGGAAGTGCCCAGGGCTTTGGAAAGGCTGTCCTTAGGAGACTTAGAAGGTCATAGGTACACCAAATCACATCCGTCTCTTGTTCAAAGACATCCTATGACTCCCAGTGAATACATTCCAGCTTGTCAGAGACCTTCAAGTCCTACCTTCCTAGCCTACCTTGCTCTGTTCTCATGCATTCCACTATCCCAGTAAGGCACCCTGACTCGATCCCACCCCCAACGCCCCCCCCCCATCCTATATCCATGCTGGCTCTTCCTTCCAAGTGTTCTGCCTCCCCAAAGCCCAACGTTACCTCAAGACCCAAGCCATAGCCTGTGGTTCATAAAGACAGCCTCTTTCTCTTGTTGCACCTCATATTTTCTTGGTAAAGCATTGTTTACTCACAGCTGCCAAACTGTGCGCGCACAGGGCTCTCGTCAGCTGGGTAGCTGCTTACCATGTGGCCTGGCATTAAAAGATGAGCTGGTCCGGTCCGATTCCCTCTCCTGGGAATTTGAACTGTGAAATACTGAGCAACTGGAGCAGTTAGCAGGGGTGATGTAGAGAGAGACTCGAAGGGGCCGGCTGGTCAAACGCAAGTCACAGTTATGAGAAATTATGAGAAAACCCAGGAAGCTCTCGCTGCTGCACGGGGGTCAGAAGCCGTTATGAGCTGCGGCTCTAGAGGCCAACCTGAGTGAGAATCCTGGCTTCACCACTTTCGTGGCTCAAATGCAGAGCAGGTGGCAATTTCCCTGAGCCTTTGTTTTCTTGTATGTAAAATGGGGATGGCAAAATTAACTAACCTCACGGTAAGGAAATTAACTGAGTTGAACACAGACACTCTTGGGTCTGACTCAGATGTAGAAAGGATTGTTTCTTCTTCTTCCTTAACAATAGTAATAATTGTTTCTTAATTATATTTAATTAATGCTGCCAATTATTAATTAAGTAATAATGATAATTGATAATATTAATGAGGAGCGATACACATGAAAATAAAGAGGTACATAGAGTGCCTGGGCCTTACAGGGGAGAGTGGCTTCTGGGAACCCTCTCGGACACTACATGCTTTCCAGACCCAATTCCAATGACAAACCTTATAGGCTCAGCCACCAGCAGGGCTTTTTTTTTTTTTTTTTTTTTTACTGTTATTTGAATGGACCCCTGTGTCTTGCCCAGACTACTGTTTTCCTCTGTGTCTGGGATTAAACCCCACCCTCATAGTCAAGAATAATGGCCTGTCTGCACCATTCTCCTTCCTGGCCTCGATCAGTAAGCTAATGCTACTGTTTAGAGACTAAACATCACCCATGCCGTTCCTCAGGACCCTTTGGAAAGGCTCAGAAGTCCACAGGTACTCCATCAGTGGACAATGGTCTACTGTTCACTCCTGAATTCTAGTCTCTATGGTGCTCCCTAGCCTCTACGGTGCTCCCTGGCTTCTTCCCTTCCTCATTGCCTCTGATCTTACCTGGGATGCAGGGCTAGGGTAACAGGAGAGCAACCAAGAGGTGAGCCTTTCTGGGTCAGGTTGCCAAGCTGTGACAGAGGGTCAGGATGGTCCCCTCTCTTGTCTTGCTTCATACCCTCTGCTCCTTCTTCCATATTCCAAACCCCTGTCCCACCCACATTTGTCCAGACTTTGACCATTACCATGAAGTTGATTTTTGGGGAACAGGCAGGTGGGTGGGTTCAAGACAGGGTTTTTATGTATAGTCCTGGCTGTCCTAGAACTCTCTCTGTAGGCCAGGCTGGCCTCAAACTCAGAGAGATCGGCCTGTGTCTGCCTCCTGAGTGCTGGGGTTAAAGGTGTGTGCCACAACTGCCCAACCATGCAGTTTCTTATTCTGTCTTTATACATCTGTCCCTTCCCTGTCAGGTGTCCTTCTCCATGAAAACCCTTACCTGCACAACCTCAGAGCCAGCCATTGCTGGCATCTTGCAGGAGCACACAGGCAGGAGGAAATGTTCCCGCTCTGAGCTTCTGCAATCCTTTTACAGATTTATGAATCCTATCTCAGTGCTCCAATTAACCTGTGCATTTGTCTGCCTCCCCTGTCTGCAGGGTCTCAAGAACAGAAATTATGTGTTATTTATGTTTAAGAAAGGAATTGGCTCATAGGAAGTTCTACTCCCTATTTGATGGTTGACTCTATTAATAGGAGAATCAACTACTTCAGTCAGACATTATGGCAGGAACATGTAATCCCAGCACTGGAGAGGTAAAGGCAGGAAGACCATGACCTTGAGGTCACTCTCAGTTACATAGTGATCTGGGGTCCAGCCTGGGCTACATGAGACCCTGCTTCAACAAAACAAAAGCCAGTATGAAAGTCTCAAAAACTAATAAAATATATTAAAAATATAAACAGAATAATGTTAAATAAAATAAAGCAGTGTATTACTGAGTTTCTCCCAACTCTGGGACCATTCGGGTCTATTTTCTCTTTCTCTCAATGTCTTGGGTATTTCTAAATGTCCTATGCAGTCCCATGGTTATTCCTCCCAATGGTGGGATTGTCTGTCCCAGTCTCTAATAATGCATAGCGCCCACAGTGCAGGCCATGGCACATTTGTGGTTCTGAACAGTCTCAGGGTTAGATATTTGAGGGGTTAGATGCTGAGGAGGAACCACATGAGAGCAAGGACCAAATGGGGTCAGTTGGGGACTTGACTGTCTCTGTTGGCCATTTGGAACCTGGTATATAGGTTCAGGCTCTGCTTCCCTGACAGGCCTTGTCCAGGCTCCAGGCAGGGATGCCACTTGCCTGCCCTCCTTCCTCCGGGCCTGTGGATGAGCGGCTGGCGGAGGCAGCCCGAGCAGACAGCCTTGTGTGGTTGCTGGCTCCAGGCCTCCCAGCCCAGCTTGTAGCTCCCCCCAGAGTGGCGCGATTGATTGGCTACAGCCGGAATGGGCACCAGTCTCCCTGGCTTGGACAGAAACGGGGCCATCTGTTACACCTCTAGTTAAAAGTACATAAAGTTGAGCATTTGTGTGCCGACAATACCACCCCTGACACCCTCCACGCGGCACAGCGCTCTGGCTCTTTGGCAGGCTTGCGCTCCGCGACAGGCCGGTACAGCAACGCCTACACGCTGGCTCTGTTGGCACCACCGCAGGCACCACAGCTCCACCCTCGAGCAGCATGGCCCAGCTGGGCCCACTGGACACTAAGATCCCACCTGTATCAGATGGTAAAGGTAAGACCTTGGCTAGGCAGGTATACAGAGCCCAAGGATTCCTGCCCCACCTAGGGGATGCCTAGGAGGAGGTAGAAGAGAGCCAGACTTCAAGCTCTAATCTGGGGCACCTCAGACAGCTACGTCATTCTTGTCCTGGGGGAGGGGGGAGTCAGGCTTCAAGCTAACCTCCCATATCATCTAAGGCAACAACTTTGGACAAGAGTAGGTGTTGAGTTTTGGTCTTGGGTTCTGATTTTCTGTCTTAACCAATTCGAAGAGTTCCTTTTTTTGTTTGATTTGATTGTCTTCTGAGATGCAGTCTTCGGTAGCCCAAGGCCTCACTCCCTAGGCACCAGAGGAGAGCTTTGAACTCGAGATCCTGTCACTCCCATCTCCTATGAGCTAGAATTCTAGTCCGGCACCACAAAGCCCCATGGTGTAGAGAGTCAGTCTCGCTTCCCAATAGGAATACGCTTTGAGCCGGACAATGAAGCCCAGTTGGCTGAATGATTGCCTGAGACACACAAGGCCCTAGGTTTAATCCCCAGTACACATAAAACTGAGCATAGTAGGACTCACCTGTAATCCCAACACTGAGGTGCCTGAAACAGGGGGATCAGGAGCTCAAGGTTATCCTCTGCTACATAGCTAGCTTGAGGACAGCTTGGGTTACAGGAGACCCATCTAAAAACAGAACAAAGCAAAACAAACAATAACAAAAAATAATTAAAGAACACCTCTTACATCGTCTGAAGCAACAACTTTGGATGAGACAAGGTGTTGAATATTGGTCTTGGGTTCTGATTTTCAGACCCTGCTTACTCTAATTTCTGAACTTGATTTTCTGGTCTCTAGCTTTGGGCCTGGATAGTCAAGGTATCCCACAGATGTCTTTCCCACTTATCCTATGTCACTTTAGGCAGGCTGGCCTACTGACCCCAAAACTATCATGGACATTCCTGACTCTGACCATTAGTCCTTACTGCCCCTCACTCCAGCTCTGAGTTTCTGGATTCTTCTCCCCAACCACTCCACCCTAGCCACTCTCCAGAGATAACTCAGACCCAGATCTGCCATGCAGATTTCTTGGCTGTGGGATCCTTCCAGTCTCTGGTCCCCCAGAAAGCCTTTCTCCATTGACGTGGCTTCTCAAGAGCTTTGAGCAGTTTGTGTCCTCGGGTTCTTCCCAGGTAGAAGCCCAGCTGGCTCAGCTGGCTCTTGTTTTGTTCACAAGCTAGCATACAGCTCGATACAGAATGTAGATGGAGGCCTCGCGAAGCATCGGCTGTACTCAGCCCAGCTATGGAAAAGAGGACGAAGTTCCTGGAAAGGTAGCATTGGCTCCCCAGGAGTCGCCTTAGTGTAGTGGCTTTGCTGGTGACATTCTACAAAATAGCTGGCTTATTAATAATTAATTATTGTTTTTGTTTATTTGAGACAGGGTTTCTCTGTGTAGCCCTGGCTGTCCTGGAACTCACTCTGTAGACCAGGCAGGTTGGCCTCAAACTTGAAGATTCACCTGCCTCTGTCTCCAAAGTGTTAGAACTAAAGGCGTGAGCCACTACAGCCAGGTAACAGAGAGCTTTTAGACACTGGGGTAGTCATGGTTTTTTTCCTACTATATTTATTCCATACCTGTCATGTGTTATCCAGTTCCTTGCATGACCTGGAATTGGAGAGAGAGAGAAACCACACACAGACACATACACACAGACACACACACACAGACACACACACACAGACACATACACAAACACTGGATGAGACAAGAAAAGCTAACCCATTCATACATACTGTGCTTGAGACAAGTCCTTGTACAGCAGCCACAACACAGCAGCAAATCACACCATGATCCAATGTGTTTCTCATGGTCCACAATAACTGTTAGAGCTGGAAGGAGCAAATGGCTAAAACAGTTATGCTTTACATGGGACAGAATGGGCACAGCTCTTACTCAACACAGGATAAGTGGTGGCAGAATGGGAAAGATCGGTGGTAGTGGTGGTGGTGTGGTGATGGTGGTGGTGGTGGTGTGGTGGTGCTGATAATGATGGAGGTGGTAGTGGCAGGGGTGATGTTGGTGTGGTGGTAATGGGGGAGCATGGTAGTGTGATGGTGGTGGTAGCTGTGGTTTGGTGGTGTGATGATGTTGGTGTAGTAATGGTATGGTGATGGTGGTCATGCTGGTGGCAGTGATAGAGGTAGTAGAGGGTGGTATGGTGGTAATAGTATGAACCCACAGTTATCCCACTCTGCTTGTTCACTCCCACAGAAGGCCTCTCTTCCAACAGCTCACACCTCTGTCCTTTGAAAAGACACTCCCAAGGGTGAACTGTGTGCAGCCTCCCTAGTCTCTCTCAGCAGGGTCATGTCTTCATCTCCTGGGACCACCTGGTGGCGAGCCTGGAGTGGAGAGGTGGCTAAGGCACAAACAGAAAGGCTCTACACAACATGGAGATCACATGTCCTTAAACTTGAGGCCCCTAGCACCTTCCTTGCCTTAGTCTAACACAAAGTTAGTCAAAGGTACTCCCTGTGCCCTTTGTCCAGCCAGCCCAAGGGAGGGATCAGGTTCCTCAAAAACCTCCAGCCTCCAAAGGTGCTTACTCAGGCAGCCTTCACCAAGCGGGCGGGCTAGCTGCTAGGTGTCTACCACAGGGAGAGGATGCTGGGAGCAAAAGAAGACTGAGAACTAAGGGGGAGAGTAGCTCTCACGGAGCATCATGGGGCTTCTTCAGGCTCCTTCTGTTCAGTCTCTGGGTGGTCTTGCCTAGCCACTGCTGTCTCTGGTGTTTTGCTTCAAGATGTCTAAAGCAGATCATATCTGTACCGTGCAAATAACCAGGAAGTGGGCCCTGGAGGTCATGGAATAGCAGGCCTGGATATGAAGTGTCAGCTGATGGTTCCTCTTTGAGCATCTCCAGTGTGTGTGTATGTGAGTGTGTGTGTGTGTGTGTGTGTGTGTGTTGGGGGACTTTTCATGTGTGTGTAGAAAACAGAATGTAAAGTTTATAGGGCACGAAAGCCCTAGAGAATGTGGTAATGCAGTGGTGAGAACAGGAACCCTGAGAGCTTCCGAAATTAAGACACAGAGGCTCTGCGGCAGTCGGCTAGTCTTTCTAGCTGGCTCACCTCAAACAAGCCACTTGATCCTTTTGAGCCTCAGTTTACTAACTGTAAAATGGGACATAAAGATAATTTTCCTGGGGCTAGGTTGATGTCTCAGTGGGTAAAGTGCCTACTATAGAAGTATAAAGGCCTGAGTTTGATCCCCAGAACAGATGTAAAAACAGTAGGTGTGGCTGGGCACAGTGGTGCACACCTTTAGTCCTAGCACTGAGGAAGAAGGGGGGCAGAGGCAAGTGGATCTCTGTGAGTTTGAGGCAAAGCTGGTGTACATAGCAAGTTCTGGGTCAGTCAGGACTGCATAGTGTGTTCCTGTTTCAAAAAAAAACAAAACAGTACACAAACCCCATGTGTGGGCCACAACATATACACTTGCTTACACCAAACAAACAAGTGAACAGCTCCCAAAGCACACACACGGGGGGGGGGGGTTACTCAAGGGTCAAATATGACAGATGGAGTCTTCTTGGCTCCCCTCAACCTAGAGCTGCCCTCTCTGCTCCCTTATGGCTCAGCTGGGTCCAAACTGTCTGAAACCACTCCTGCAGTCTCCTGATTCCTTCCTCTCTGGCCTTCATACCTCCCCACCCCCACCCGCGATCTTGCATCCTGAGCGTCCTTAATCTCCCCCAAACCCTACAACAGGGTCAGTGATGAAATCCCCTCCGTTTTCCTTCGTGCAAACCAGGGTTAGGAACGAAGCGGGCTTCTGCGAGCTTCTGAGACCCTCCTTAGGTGCAGGAGCCTGAGGACACGCGCCTTAGAGAAAAGACCCAGGACGCAGAGTAGCCTGCACTTCTCTCCATCCGCCAGCAGCAGGCGCTGTGACGCAGGCACTCTCTGCCCAGGAGCATTAACTTAAGAATGGCTCATACTAATGTCCCTGGCTGTGGGGAAACAGCGTTTTATTAAATGCTTCACACAGATTTGGTATAATAAAGATGAATATATTATATTCTTTGCCTCCCCCAGAGTGAGACCATAATAAGAGAGGGAAAAAAACAATAAAGTGAAACATAAATACAATGTAATGGGACTTGTGGCGCAGGACGCTTGGTCTGTACCGGCTACCACAGGGCCACGACCTCGTCCCGGAGAGCCGCGCGCGCGCAAGCCCACGCTGCCTGCCCAGAGGGTCTCAGGATCCAATTTCCACTCTGCTTCCTTACGGCCAAGACCGCCTCTGCAGTTTCAGGAATCACTTGATTGCTGAGAAGTGTTGCTGGAGAGGAAAAGAGTGGAGGGGCCCTCTGAGTTCTTGCTTCCTATTCTGCGGGGATATAGCCCCTCAGGACAGCAGACAGGTGAGGATAATGGTTTCTTTCTTGGCCGGGAAGACACGGCTTCCCCACCCCACTACCAACCCCGTGGGTTTCTCCTATAACTTGCCGAAAGTCCCTGAAAGTCCCTCCGTTAGCTTTACTTCCATCCTTCCTTGGATGCCACCAAAATCTCTTACTTAAAAATGAGGCTTTGAGCGGAGCATGGCGGTGTGCACCTTTAATTCCAGCACAAGAGGCAGAGGCAAGTGGGTCTCTGTGAGTTTGAAGCCAGTCTGGTCTACAGAGTGAATTCTAGGACATCCAGCTGTACACAGAGAGAAACCCTGTCTCGAAAAACAAACAAGCAAACAAACAAATAAAAACCATAACAAAACAACAACAACAAAAACAGAAAGAAAGAAAATAAAATGAAGCTTTCAAACCTTTCTTAGTCAGAAACAAGCAATGCTCTTCTGTTCAGTCTGCCGGACTCCACTTCTCATCCAAGAGATAAGTCACAGCTTAAACACAAGAGATGCTCAGAATGGGGTCTGGGTTCAAATAATGCTTGTGAGGCTGAATCTCGGCATTCTTTTCAGCAAATGGAGATATGCCAAGTACTAGAGCGGATTCACTTGCCTGGCACCACAACTTACTACTGTACAAACCAAACAGGAGAAACAACTGCCAACTGTTTCCTAAATACTTGTTAAAACAAATGGCAGGTCTCTCCAACCTTGCTTCCTGCTCAGGCTTCAGCACAGGCAGTTCACTTCCCTAAACAAAAGAAAATGCTTAGCCCTTCCTAAACCTTCAGCACAATGGTGGATATCAAGGCTCAGAGAGGTTAAGACCTACCTAAGGCCACTCAGCCAGCTAAGATTCATCTGCGGCTATGCGGCTATGAGGATGTCTGGGCTGCCTTAAGCTTAGACAGAAGACCTCTGCAGGAGCTGCACAGTAAATCCAGGCTTTCCCAGGAACCAGACCTGCGGACCAAGTTTCTCAGAACAAATTCAAATCAATCGGAAAGGGAAAGGGCTGCCGAGGGGAGGGAAGCGCGGTGTGTCGGGGTGGAGGTGCCTCCTGCCCGGATCCGGCTGGGCAGAACACTTTGAAGATCCTTCTGGAGCCAGAGTGAGGGTCCTAGCCTAATATTCACTAAGAGGAAGAGGGAAGAAGAAAGGAGCCGGCAGCCGAAGAACCCACCAGACGAGCTGATCTCACTGAAGTGAAGTACAAAGCGGTGGGCAGAGTGGGGAAATCTGTGGGTTTCTGAAGGAGTTAAAGGTGTGAGTAGATGTGAGAGGTTGCAGCCTTCTAAGTCAGGAACCCAGGGTGCGAAGAAAGCGAAGAAAGCGGGCAAGGCCAGGGGGAACAGATCCTGGGGAAACGAAACCAGGCTTCCGGGAGGAGTAGCCTAGCACTTCCTTCCAGGGACAGAACGTGCTGGGTTCGGAAAAAAGTCTGATATGGAAATTGGACCGGCGAGTGCCATGGGCTAGGGTACCTGGGGACTTGAGCCCATGGAGGGCTCTGCCGTCTGCTTTGCCAGTAACTCACTTCAATCTCAAGGGAAATCCCAGTGGCCCACAGCAGCCTGGAGGGAGCTGGGCTCCAAGCTCTGGAGAAACCTCTTGTTCTTCGCTTTGCTCAGAGCCACATCCACTTCCCGTCAGGGCCCTTCAGCTGCCAGGCTTTCTCAGGGCAGACACTAACATCCTCTTTTCCTACCCCGGTCCCAGCTGGGCATGTTTTATCTTGCCCACGGTCTGG
This sequence comes from Mus pahari, assembly GCF_900095145.1. NCBI lineage: Eukaryota > Metazoa > Chordata > Mammalia > Rodentia > Muridae > Mus > Mus pahari. Next base: position 156,593,289 of record NC_034590.1, on the reverse strand, counting down.
GAGCACTGTAGAGCCTTAGATGGGGCAGCATTGTCCAGAAGGTGATCATTGACTAGAGGACTCCAAGAGGATCCAGGACAGGGGCACTGGTAGGATTCAGCCTGGGCATAATTCAGGACGCCTAGGAGCAAGGGGACCTCTACCCACGTCTCTTACTTTTGCTGGTAGGTGAGCCCCCAGCTCTTTGGTGAGTCCACTGTTTCGGCGGTATGGGGTGGCCATGGCGCTAATGCAATGATCCCCCAGGCTGCTGAATTATTCAAGTGCCGTTTATTATGAGAAGCCTGACTCAGGCCTTTCTTCCCGCACCCCCAGCCCCCACACCCTCCTAGCCGCCAATACTGGCTCTTAGCACCTTGCCTCCTCTCCCGCTTCCTTGCCCCAGCCTTTCCACCAGGTATAATAGCCCAGACTTCGATGTCTCCTGTACCCAGCGCCACCCCCCCACCCCACCCCCGCCAAGGCAGAGAAACCTCGGTGGAGTAGAAAATATGACTACCATTAACAGGGTACCACGACTCCCCCCATCCACAGTTAGTAAAAAGAATGTCAAAAGCTGGAAGGTGGAAGGAGACCTGCATTGTTGGCCCATCCACAAGGGCAGGATGCTGTTCCTCGGCCTCTCCAGTCAAGGGCTAAACAGCACTCCAAAAATCTTCCGGGGTACACCAGGGTCTGGGGTTTCATTCTGAGGCCAGTAATTCACTGCCTGTGCAACAGAAGGAGGCCTGTCTCCTGGGCAGACACCTTTATCGGGTCTATTTCCCTTGCTTCTAACGGATTATACCTTAACCACCTACCCAAATGCTTCTGGCTTTTCAAAGTGCAATACTAATGCCAACTTCTGCTTGGAACAGAACTAGTGAACCCTGCCTAGACACACGGGGTTCTTTACCTTCTTCACAGATCCCTGGGCTATTGGGATACAGTGGGTGCGTTTTCTGTCCCTCCTTTCTGCTCCTCACTCCAGCCCAATTTTCCGTCTTTTCTTCCTCTCCATCTCTGAACCTATCCCTGTCAATCCTGTTTAAAACAAAACAAAATGAACTGAAGTCCAGTTATCAGTGAGGCCACAATGGATCCAGATCCTAGCTTCCCCCAAGAGCACCCCTCCCCCACCCCACAAAAAGCATTAAAGAACGAAGTCTCTGCACCCTTCTGCATGCATTGGAGGCGTGAGCAGCAGGGTGCAGCACTGGTCTGGGTGCAGCTGACCAAAACAAGGTACCTACCCTCTCCTGCACACTCCGTCCTCTCTCATGAGCCAAGACAGAGTGAGTTCTCTGCCTGCCTCTCTTTGTCTCTTGTCTGTTTAGTTTTATTTATTCAACAACTATCTGGGGAGCTCTTGGTACAAGCCCCAGGCTGGCACAGGGGGCACGCAGAGAAATGGCTGTCCTGTCCTGTCCTCCTCAAGTTCACAACCAGATGGAGAGAGAAGCAGAAGGGTTGACAGACAAACCATCACATGTCTGGCAACGTGACAGTGACTCTCAGGGGGTCTGCTGGGGAGCTGGATAGGCCCGGGAGGATTTCCCCAAGGTGATGAGCTGGGCGCTGGCATAGGGAAAGAGTTGCCAGGAAGAGAGGGGCAGAGGCCATTCTGACCCTGGATGAGTGGGGGGGGGGGCAAAGGCCTAGAACAAAAGGAGAGGTTCTAGAGACTGGGTACCACACAGCCCTCAAGCATCCCTGGAGGACTCTTGCATTTCAGCCTGTCTCTGTTATTTGGTGTCTGTGTGTCAGTGATTCCTTCACTTCTTCCAAAAAACATGTAGTCCCTCCATCCATGAGCAGGAAGTGCCTTGACAGTGCTCTAAAGGAATTCATTCCACCAAAGAAGGAAGGGAGCAGTTGTGTGTGTGCTCCCCAAAGAATAGCTCAGGCGCAAACCCTGCCCCCACAGCCTTAGGCAGAGGTCAGGAGAGCTGTGCCTGGCATAGGGAGAGCCTGGCAGGTTCAGAAGTAGGCTTGGAACCCAGCCTGGTGTTTGGAGCAGCTGGCTTCTTGCTTCCTAGGCCGGGAGGAGGTAGCTTTCTTCCTGTTCCCCATTGGCCTGCCTCCCTTCCCCCCACCAGCCTCCTCTGCCCTTTGCCTTTTCTGGATCTCCAACCCTTTTGAGAATCCACTGTGTTATATAATATTAGACACGGGGGGGGGGAATATATATCCACTCGGGCTTGTAGATGAAGTTTACACAAAGTGTCAGAGTCTTCAGAACTCCTGAAACCTGTTCACAGAGCCTGGAGAGACCTCTGGTTAAGAGTCTCAGAAGTCAGAGAATAAGAGCACAGACCTGAGTTGGGTAACAATAATAGTGTTCCAATCCCAATTGATCCCCAACAAGCTCATGTCTTTAGATAGGCTCCTGGCCACCTCTGGTCCCCATTTTCCTTATTGTAAAATGAGAAATATTAGTCATAACTACCTCAACAAGTTGTAAAGTAACAAATGAATAAAGCTTATCTGGGAACCAGGCAAAGTAAGGGTTTATGGTATTTTATTTATAGTCACGGCTATTGTTCCTGTTATAGACATGGCCCAGGACAGAATATAAAACCCAAGATGACTAATCCTAGCTCAGCCAGGTTGATGGGACTATGGCAGAAGAACTCCCTGAAGTTCAGGGACTGGGTAGCAGCAGTCCCTATGGGACAAAAGCCATCAGAACTAGTGGCCATTACTTATATAGAGTGGTGCCAGTCCCAGACTGTCCTCTTGAGAAGGAAGTCTGGCTTGAGAGTAGGTGGTAGAAATGATTGGGGCTACCCAAGCAATCTGGGGTGAATCTGATGAGCCTGGAGGATGGGTTAAGTGAATTATTGTCCTTTGCTAAGAAACAACTTGTTTCATTTGGGTCTGCAGGGTTCCCCTTAGAACACAAGTCCATGACAATTCATGGGATATTTCTCCCTCCTCTTTGTTTGGGATTTTCCCTAAATTAGACTATCAACAGTTATTTTGTCAGAATAATTCCTTCCGTTGGAGATGGAGTGAGGCTGAACTCTGAGCCTTGTAACCGGTGAATAATAATTCAATGCTCTGCAACCTCGGCAGTGGGTGTTCCTCTGGGGAGGTGGTGGAGATTTCAGGGTCCAGGTGAGCAGGTGACTGGGGTGTGTGAGCTTCTCTGTCACCCCCACCCCTGTGTGGGGTCCCTGTGTGGACACAGTCTGAACCTGGGTGACTGGGCTTCTTCTAATCACTTCCTCCTGCTGAACTTTCTGATTCAGAAGAGTTCTCTCCTTTTTGATTCTTGTGATCTCTCAGTTCCTCTGAGAGAGCGCAGTCTGGCCCAGGGCCATTCCCCTCCACCTCCCACAATCAGTTTGACCTTATTTGCTGCATGGAAACTCATCTGCCATCTTTGATGGGTAAGAACCGGGTGTCTCCTAGGATTGGGTAGATCCAGTTTGCTTGGAGTCCCCTGAATGAGGCTCTCATACTCAAGGGTCTCAAACTCTGACAGGAGGGAGGGGGAAGAGGAGGGGGGTGTTGTCACCAACTCAGAATATACCCCATTGCTCTTCGGACCAGTGGATTTAGGTTCCCAAGATTCTAGGAGACCCTGGTCTACCCCACAGCTTTTTTCTTGGGGGCTGGGAAGTTGGAGATAGGGTGGGCTTTCAGGTTCAGGAAAAGGTGGCTGGGGCAAGTAAATAGGTTTCAAGGTAGCCTGGACAACTAATCTGGGCAAAATGAGCAGAAACGTCAAAATGCCAGGTGGCACCACAGCTCCCTGCATCCTCAGACATGCTGAGCTCCTGGCGCTTCGGGTTTAGGGGCTAACCAATTAGGCCAAAGAAGCAAAACCACAGGATAGGGCAAGGCAGGAAGGGGAGGTGCATGGAGGTAAAACAGCAAATGACTGTAGAATGTCAATGAAATTGACAAGATATGAACAAAGATCTCAGAGAGCGTGGGTCTTTCTGCTCCCCAGTTCAAATTCTACCCCTCTAGGCAGTTTCTCAGAAATCCTCAACTCTCTCTGTCTTCAGAAACTGGGAGGTGAGGCACAATGCTGGGCTTAACTTTAAGGTTTAGTCTTCATCAAGGGCTTGTTGTTCTAACAGGGAAGGGCAACAGGGAAGGGCAGGATCCGAATGCAGGAAGTAGGGGAAGAGCAGATGTGCCCTGTGCCCTCCTTCAAGGCTTCCCTGGCCCTTTCTCCCTCATATTCCTTCCACCAGTCCCTAGACCTTCCTGTTACAAGGCTTAGCACCTCCTCAGGGCTTCCAGGGCATCAGGAATGGCAGAGGGATTGAGGATGGTAGACAGTGGATGCTGATGCATCAGGAACTGGGATGGATCTGTGACACTCAGGGAACTCTACTATCAGCATTTCTGCCTCCGAGCACCCTCCCTACCTTCTCCCCACCTCCTGAAGATGCAGGGTGAAGTCTGGGAAGGAAGTAGAAAGATGGCTTCTACCATTCCCAAGCAGGCCAGTCCCCCATCACACTGGGGCCTCCAGGTACAAATCCTTTTCTCTACTCCACAAGGCTACAAGGCCATGAATCCAAATGATTAAATAAATATCAGGCCCCTGCACCGAGGAAGCTTATTCCCGTACCCAGCACAGCTAAGTTTTTTTTTTTCCCTCCTCTCTTCCTCTCTGCCTATAGGGAGGGTCCCATTCTTTCTGTCCCGTTCCCTGCCCTGGTCCACAAATTCTCCAGCTGCTCTTGAAACCTCTCTCTGGCCTAAGTTGTGCTTCTGGTCCACACAGACCATTCAGGAGTTTACAAACAAAGCGAGTCTGGTGTGTGCAGCTAGCGAAGGAAGAAGTATTCTCCCTTCTGGTTCCTACACCCTCTTACTTCCCTCCTTTTTCCAAGAGAAGAAGTGGAAAATCCAGGCCCAACATAAACCAGATGGAGTAGCAAGAGAGAAGAGGGCCCCAGAGCACAGCCCCACTGTCGCGTCTCAAGGGAAAAAGAAAGGCTTAGCTGAGGTTCAAACCCGCCTAAATGCCCAGAGATCCATAAACGTTTAAAGAAAGACACACGGAGTACCACACGCAAATACACATGTTAAAAAAAAAAAACCACACAAACATTTTCAAATAACAATGCACATAAAATGCTCGCCTAATATTCAGAGATTCCAGGCCCTGGGATCCACAACCAGGTTCTCCGGCCTCGCTGCGAGTTTCCGCGAGCACAGCCCCAGCCCTGGCCCGGCCCCTTCCCGGGCCCCCACCCCGTATCCGGAACAGCTGGAGTCGGGCCGTGCTGTACACTCAAGCCCTGTGCCCGTCTGGGCGGGGCGGGCAGCGGGGCCCCGGCCCTGGCCCGGGCAGAGAGCAGCAGGGAAGCCCGGAACCCGCCCGGGTAACCCCCGACACCCGGCCGAGTTTCCGTCAGACGCCCGTCATCAGACATGTGGCGGCCCTAGCTTGCCCCGAGAGCCACGGCGGGAGGAAAGAGTGTGCAAGATTGCAGAAGGAGGTAGGGCGCCCGCCTCAGGCTCAGATCAGGGGAGAGGCGTGCAGAACAACCAACTCCTCCCTCCGCCTCTTCGGGTGGGGAAGACTGAGCTCTCCAATTGTTCCCCTCCCCCAGCCCTTAGGATCACCACCTCTGTCCCGTGTCGCCCACCCAAAGCTGTGCAATCCGCTCTGACCTCCTAGGGGCCAGCCCCGGGAGCCTTCAGCTTTTCCTTTTCTCGGGCTCACGGCTCAGGGCTGGGGTTGGGGGCGGGTGAGGAACAAGAGTGTGTAAGAATAGGGACGCTGGGTTCTTTCTTGATCTGGGATCATCAAAGTCCACGCTGGGTAGCAGCGGGAGCCGCCTGGGCTCCAGTTCTTACCTGGCCCGCGCGGGGACCGCGTCACTCCGCGGCTGGGGATCCTGGTACTGTTCTCAAGCTTCCCAACTGCGGCTTGCAGAGCCTGAGACCTCCGGGCTGGTGCTGCCATCTCGGCCAGGCCGGCGGGAGACGGGTGTGCCAGAGCTTTCAGTTTGGCGGGGGGGGGGTGGCTTTTTAGTCACCCCAGGTTCGGGAGCAATAAAGGCACCTCTAATGTAATTTACAAACATCTTGGGCCGAGCACGGCGTAGAGCCGGGACTGACAGGCGCATTAGGCAGGCTAATTCCAGCCGGCTCCTCCTACCCCCGGCCCGCTAATTAATGAGCTTCCCAACTTAGAGCCGCCTGCATTGGACAGACAGAGAGTGAAAGAGAGGGCGAGGGAGAGGTAGAGAAGGAGAGGGACGGGGGGGAGCAGAGTGGAGTGAAGAGAGGGAGGGAGGGAGAGAGAGAGAGGATAGGGGGGGAGAGAGAACAGAGAGAAAGAAGGGAGAGGAGAAAGAAGGGAGAGCGAAGAAAGAGAAGTTCAGCTGCAGATAATTGATTACTCCTCGATCAAGGCTAACTTGTTAGCAATAGTCAATTGCCCCGTCTCTCCGCCTCCCCTCGCAGTCCGGGATCGGCGCCCTCGCCTCGGCTCTTCCAACTACCGCCGCCAGGACCCCGGGCCAGGAGCCGCCGCGGCGGAGCCACCTGACACCTTTAAATAGCACCGGGGCTGGCGAAACTGGAGCCCGGCGCGGTGCTTCCCGGCTCCGGCCCGGGCTTGCTGGAAACCCCGGCGGTGGCGGCGGCGGTGGCGGTGGCGGTGGCGGTGGCAGTGGCGGCGCCCGCGTCAGCGCTCTCCTCCCGGGGCCCCGCGCCGCTCCGCTCACCAGGGTCGCCGCGCTAATCGGCCGCTTGCCCATCCGCGCCCTGCCCGGCGCGGCCTCCTGCCCGCTCTCGCCTTCCTCTCGCACCGTCCGGCGTCCGAGCTGCCCGCGGGCTGGGTCCCCCCCGGCCCGAGCCGCCCGGCCGGGCCCCCAAGCGAGGCCGAGATGACTTCCAAGGAGGACGGCAAGGCGGCGCCGGGGGAGGAGCGGAGGCGCAGCCCTCTGGACCACCTGCCGCCGCCCGCCAACTCCAACAAGCCGCTGACGCCGTTCAGCATCGAGGACATCCTCAACAAGCCGTCCGTGCGGAGAAGTTACTCGCTGTGTGGGGCGGCGCACCTGCTGGCGGCCGCGGACAAGCACGCGCCGGGCGGCTTGCCCCTGGCGGGCCGCGCTCTGCTCTCGCAGACCTCGCCGCTCTGCGCCTTGGAGGAGCTCGCCAGCAAGACCTTTAAGGGGCTGGAGGTCAGCGTCCTGCAGGCAGCCGAAGGTAGGCACAAGCCTAGATTCCCTCGCGCCCAGTCGCCCACACGCAGTGTCCTGCCCTTCGTGCCCCCTGCCTCTGCCCACGCCAGCTGCCAGGCCCCTCCAGTCCTGGCTTCTGCAGCTCAGACTGGAAACAGGGGCGCAGGAGCCTAGTTCCTAGGGACCTCTGGGGTGATCTGAGAGAGGTGTGGGAACCCAAGCTCTTCCCGGAGTCTGGCCCGCTATGTAGGCTTCCCGTCCGCTTGGACTCTCCTAGACTTACTCCTGGACTCGGAAGAGGGTGAATTTTTTCCCCCTGACAACCCCTGGGTAGGGTGGAGTCCGGCCATTGGAAAGGGGTGGAGAATCGGTGTTCACAACACATTTAGGGATCTCTGTGTGGTTTCCTTGTACTCTGTGAGACTTTAGATCTTTCAGACCAACTGCTAGGGAGCAGAGACTAAAACGTTTTTTTTCCTAGGGACTTTCAGGAGACCAGAGACAGGAGGTGTCCCATGGCCCAGTTTGCTCAGGTTTAGAGAGTGGAATCGAATTGGAGAAGAAACAAGAGCGGGACGGGCCTGGGTCGGGTGGAGAGTTATTGGAGAGCTTGGGTGGGGTCTTGACTCTCTCGTCGCGAGCATACACTGTCATTTCTTTCCAGGCCGCGATGGGATGACCATCTTTGGGCAGAGGCAGACGCCCAAGAAAAGGCGAAAATCACGCACGGCCTTCACCAACCACCAGATCTACGAGCTGGAGAAACGCTTTCTATACCAGAAGTACCTGTCCCCGGCAGATCGCGACCAAATTGCGCAGCAGCTGGGCCTCACCAACGCACAGGTCATTACCTGGTTCCAGAACCGGCGCGCCAAGCTCAAGCGAGACCTGGAGGAGATGAAGGCCGACGTGGAGTCTGCCAAGAAACTGGGCCCCAGCGGGCAGATGGACATCGTGGCGCTGGCCGAACTCGAGCAGAACTCGGAGGCTTCTGGCGGTGGCGGAGGTGGTGGCTGCGGCAGGGCTAAGTCTAGGCCGGGTTCTCCCGCGCTGCCCCCAGGCGCCCCGCAGGCCCCGGGCGGAGGACCCTTGCAGCTCTCGCCCGCCTCTCCACTCACGGACCAGCGGGCCAGCAGCCAGGACTGCTCAGAGGACGAGGAAGATGAAGAGATCGACGTGGACGATTGAGTTGCGCCCTGGACCTCCTGCTGCCCGGGCCCCCGGTGCCCGCAAACCCGCCGCCTCCTGGATCGGACCGCTAAGGGGAGCTGGGACCTCCTCTGCACCTCCCGCCTCCACCCTTATCCCCGGGGCCGGGCTTGGCCCCTGACAGCCGCCTCTTCCTTCTCGAAGCAATAAATCCCGGCCGGCCGGCGGGGCCGGCCGCCACACGCGGCCTCCGCCGCCCCAGAAGCCCTCGCCGTGCAATTCTGTATGGCTTCTGTATAAATATTTAAGCTTATATGTGGGTTCCTCCCACCACAGCTTGATTATTTTCTTTCTTTTACTATGATTATTATTTTTTTTAAATCTCAGAGATTTCGATGTTTTCAAAGCCCCGGTGCTGCCGGGGTGGCTGCCGGGGAGGCGGACTCGAGAGCGGCGAACACTAACTCCTTCGGTCTAGAAGCTGTTTTAATTTTTCTCTGCATGTGGCGAATGCACCGGTCCGCTCACCTCCCTCAGCCTATTACAGTTGACTTTTAATTTCCTTCTGCCTTTTTTTCCCTGCGTGAGAAGGGGGTGGGGGGGAAAGCCGGGCCCTGACTTGCAAGTTTCAAAATCGATCTTTTCTTTCCCCAGCGAGAGAAGTCTGTTTTCGATGGTGTGTCTGCCTCCCGAGGCCCACTATTTTTAAAATTTCTCCAAATCTTCCTGCATTTTCTCGGACTGATTGCTGGAGTCTGGCTCTTAGGGAAAAAGCAGAGAAGCATCCAACCAATCATCGAAAACAGAACCCAAAGCCCTAGGAATTATTTTTTACTCTTTTTAGAATTTTTTTTGCATGTGACAGAGACCTGAAGAAGGGCGACCCAAGCGCTAACCCTCACCTCCTCTGTAGCTCTGGGTCTGTCTGTCAACATCTCTCTCCTGTCTCAAGTTGGCCATTCGAGGGTGGCCCAGGGAGGGTGGGTTTCGGGTGCCCCTTCCCAGCTCCTGCCCTGCCCTCTCTTTCTCCGACTGTACCCAAAGCCTCTTTCTCCGATAAATAAAGTCTTTGCCATTTTACTAGAACGGACCATTTGCGAGAATGGGCCGGATTTACTCAAAGCAGCTGTAGGTTAAGACTGTCCCTGTTGCCCCCTGTAGGTCCCACCAGCCTTGGAGATTACGGGAAAGTTTCAGGGCAGGCTTAGGAGTGAGGGGCAACAGACAGGTAGTGGGAGGAAGCAGTGTCTTTTGCCCAGGCCCTTAAGCACGGAGCAGCTACTAAATGGACTGAGAAACCTGCTTCGTCGGGTCCGGGTTAAAAAAAAGAAAACAGGCTTGCGATGGTGACAGAAAACTCGTTTGTACACGGAAGGCTCCGAGGTACGGCAAGATTCGTCCCTCGGTTTTGCGTTCCACCCCTGACCTCCACAGTGTACCCGTTTGGCAGGCCTCCACGCCTGCCAAACACCGACACCCTGGCAGGTGCCACTCTGGAAGATCAGGGTGGAGCCTGGAGACGCACAAGTTTTGGTTATGTCCTGAGGGCTTCAACCTGGTTTGGGACTCAGCACCTAGGGCATCCTGAATTACACTCGTGGGCTTTCAGGAAAGCGAACCCAAAGTGTCTGGGGGTTGTAGGACATTTCTAGTAACATTTACAGCCGCTGGCCCGGAGCTTGACTAGCGACAGGACTGGACTATAGGTGTCCCGGGACTGCTTCCTGGATTTCCTAGTACTCTTTGGGCGGCTGGGCTAGGGACTCGGGCCGCTTTCACTTTCCTGAACTGAGTAGGGGGGTTTCTCTCTGGGCTTTTGTTTGTCTTTGGGCTGGCGAGTGGCCGCTGTCACCAGAGTTGGGTCCCCCCGCCTCCAGGCCGAAGGGCTCCCTTTCTCCGAAAAATTGATGTGAGAAACGCGCATCTGGTCTCGGGCAGGCGATGGGGCCCCGGGGCCTGAGTCAGGAACGTGCGTGTCCAAGGAGGAAGCTAAGTGACAGCCAGAAACAGGAGAAGGGAGCACCGAGAGATTCTAAGGGCAGAGCGAGGGGGTGAGAGATTGAGAGGCAGGGGAGAAAGAGAACCATTGATAGACGCGGAGAAACAGGGGCAGGGAGATGGAGGGGAAAAAGGAGAATGGGAAGAGGCGAGGAGAGGAGAGAACAGGGACCAGAGAAGGCAAGAAGCGGCCGGGCAGCCGTGCGGCCGTGCGGCCGGTTCCTCCCGGGCGACATAAATCGCCCTCTCTTAGGATGGATGGGTCTGTAATTCGGAGCGCGGACCATGAAGGCCGGGACGAATGGGCCCGGGCGGCCGCTGACAGGCGACAATAGCCGGGCCCAGCCCCCCGCGGCTCCCGGTGCGGGCACGGCCGCGGCCCTCCGCAGCCCAGAGCGCGCCAGCGCTGGCGACCATATGGTTTTTGAATTTTCTTCACAATTTGTAGACAATTTGATGGATTAGGTCCCCGCGCGCGCCTCCCCGGCACAAAGGCGGCGCAGGGACCGCGGCGCGGCGGTCACCCGGGCATCTGCGCCCGCCGCGCACTCCACCCCCCCCTGCCCGGCCCCCACCCCGCGCCCGGAGCCCCCGGGCCGCCCGCCCAACACGCCCATGAATCCCAATGAAGCGGCCCTGGCACCTCCGGCCGCTCCGCGCTTCTAGACCCTGGGCTGGGCCCTGCTGGGTCCCCTCGGGCTGGGGGCGGCGGCCCCAGGGCTGAGCCCACCCGAGCTGCGGCGCCCGCGGGGCGCGCAGCTAAGCAGGCGCATCGGGGCTGAGGAGAAACGGGGCCATTTATCCGCCCGTCTAGTTAAAGCGGGTTATTTGTTTGCTTCTCCGGCCTCCTCCCCTCCCCTCCCCCTCCCTCCCTCCCCCTCCCTTTTCTCTTCTGCCTTTTATTCTTTTGTCTCTAAATGGATTTAATGAGCCTGAAAAACATGACAATTGAATATAACCAAGAAATAAAAAATAACGAGGGAGGAAGGAAGGAGGAAAAGAAAGAGGGGAAGACGGAAGGAGAAGGATTAATAAAGTAAAGGGGGGAAATCGATTCAGCAAATATTTATTGTGTGCAGGTGTCTAGGGAAATTGAAACGCAAGCAGAGCTGGTCGCTGCCCTCAAGGAGCTCCTAATCTAATCTGCAGGCCCGGAAGCACTGGTGAACGTTAGGACATCCTCGGTGACCATGAAGGGAGTGCTGCTTGCAAAAGGCCAAGACACAACTCATGGGTGGAGATGGCTTCTTGGAGGAGGAGGCATAAGACTCAGGCCTTGAGAGACAGAAGTAATCCGTTGTGTCTGTGGGCTGGCAGGGAAGTCCTGTTGAAGGAAAGTGTGACCGTGTGGAGGGGAGGGACACCTGAGGCTGAGCCCTAGCCGGTGAGCACTAGACGTGCGGGAACTCTGGTCAACGTAAGGAAGCAACTCTGCGGTCACCTCGGCTCCGCTGAATTCTGTGCTTCTGCCCCCCACCCACCCCCACCCCCGCTTGCCGCTGTGCTTCGGAAGCGCGCCAGGATGAGGTTATCCAGGCCTGACTCCAGCCAAGCCGAGCGCCGCAGGTTGGGGCTCACCCTCCAGGCTAGGTTAAGCACCAGACAGTGGGGAAAACGTTAAGTGTGGGAAAGGGCTTTAATCCAGGGAGGCCGGGACTCTAGCCGGCCATCTTCTTAGCTATCTGATGAAGTCTGAAGCCAGCAAGTGGCCCAGGGGCGCTCAAATGGCCTTGGCCCGGGTCTTGCCTCTGAGACCTATGACGTAAGAGAGTCTTGAACTCCAGGTGACACCGCAGAGTTTCTCACGGGGTACCTGCCTAGGGTGAGGCTGTGTGCGGTTATCACGCTGAGGAGTGTCCCGGCTCTTCACGAGCTGTGTGGGTTTTGCATATCTGTCTCTTCGTGTCTGAATGTGACATGGACCCTGTGTAGGGCTGTGGGCCCCACGCCCACTCTGGGTGAAGTTCTTTAAGGCTCGGCCCTTCACTCAGAGTTCCTTGATCGCTTGGGACCAATACAGATTTATTTCTTTGGGAATCCCAGCCCTGTGCAGACCACTTTCGGTTCCTGGCTGACCAAGAGAGGACAATTAGAGGTTTTGTCTCTCCCTTTTTGGTTGAGTCCTGGACCTTGGTGAGGCTTGTTCAGTCCTGGGACGTGACCGATTTCGCAGACAGGAGCCCCTTCCGTGCGCAGACAGGTCGAGCTACGCAGCTGGAGCTTGCCTCCTCTTTGCCTGCGGTTCCGCCATCCCCTGCGCGGTGGCCTGACGGTCGGCGCCGGGTGAGGCCGGGAGGCGCAGTTCCTTATTTTACGAGGTGTCGGGCCAGTGTCAGACGCAGCTCCGATAAGTAATACTCCAGTCTGAGGGACCAGAACGTGGTAATTAATCCCAAAGACTTAAGTGTATTTTAGTTCAGGAGAAAAAAAATCACTAATTCAATCGTCCGGAAAATTGAAGTTTGATGCATGAGTCCCCCCTGAAAGGGACGGGCTGGGGCCGCACGTCTCCCCTCCGCCCCTGCTGCTTGCCGCGGGGACCCCCCTCCTCCCCACCCCTTTGAGCCAACGGGTCCAGAAAAGTCCACTCATCCGGACATGCTGGCTTTCAGACACCAGAACCCAGGGATACCCGGGCTTTCCTTCCCACCCCCAACAAGCAGCCCTTCTTTCCTGGGACCCTGGAGACATTTTGTGCTGGTAGTACATTTGATCCCCAAACATATACATTTAGAAGGGGACACAAGGGGACCTCAAAGATGTGAAGGGAACAGCCAGAGTAGAGGCCAGTATAGGTGAGGTCAAGGAGTGTAAGGCCACCAGGGAAGGGGACAGGGAACCTGAGACGGTAGAGTGGTTAGGGCCAGCTGCTCATGTACAATAGTGAATCCTATGGGGCTCCCAGGGTGGGTGTGAGCTGGTGGGGAAAACTGGCTGAGCTGAGTGGTGTGCCTGAGATGCAGGTAAGCAGCCGTGTGGGAAATAGGTGTAGCTCTAGAATATTCCTATGCAGGTCTAGCCTAAGTGTCTGGCCCCCAGAATGTAGTCATAGACTGGTTCTTCTAAAGGAAAGGAAAACTGAGGTTCCCTGGGGTTCGTGTGAGTTATGTGAGGGGTGAGAGGGTCATTCCTAGTGGGCCTTCCCACCACCAGTTTCTCTTGGGGTCCCCATCTTTGCTCTCCCAGGCTCTCATCCATTCTTTCTCTTTGACACAACTGCCTGTCCTGAAAGATACTTGGTGCTGGAGTGTGTGTGGGGGGGATTTGAGCTGCACGGAGACCAACAAGGGTGCATTTCTGAGTGTGTCATGGAATGTGTGTGTGTGACTAGAGGCTGAACATGTGCATCTGACTGATGGAAAAGGAGCCTGTGCAACCGGGGGTGTTTGGGGTGCGCTGCCAGTGGAGGCCTGAGTAACCAACCACTGTAGACACGTGTATGCAACTGTCTCAGTGTGCCTCACTCAGTCTGTGTGGAGGAGAGGAAAAGAGTGTGTGGGGGGGTGACCTGCTGGTGAGCACCACCGCTGGGGTGTGCATGGGGTGTGAGCAGAGAGCCAGGAGAGAGAGCATTGGCGTGAAACTGAAGCAGGCACAACTCAGACCCCAGCTCTAAACCATTAGGCCAACAGGACTCAGGCGGATGTGCATTTACAAGATGAGGGGGAAAGGCTAGCGTACCTAACCTGAGGAGAAGGTGGCTCACCCGAGGAGAGCAGCTGGTGGTCTGGAGAACCTTCTTAGGGGTGTGAGTCTACTCAGAGGGCAGCTGAAGCCACAGAAGAACACCACACTGTGGGTTCTGCCTCTCTGAGAGAAGGTTGAGGAGATAGTCTCTGCCACCTCTGGATGGCTTCCTTATTTACCCCCTCCCATTCAACTTGATTACTAGGCTGAAGCCTCTGAGGGAATATCTTCAATGGGCCCAGGTTCCCTCCAACTCACTGGAAGGAAGCACCTGCTTCATGTGGAGGGGCTCAGCTCTGGCCACACCAGGAAGAGTATAAATGGCCACTGTATGCATTTCTATGCAGAGGGGCCAAAGCTGTCATCTGGACAGGATGTAAACAAACAAGTTGCTCTCATCTTGGATCTGGGCATGGCCATGACTGTTTTGTAGAAATATCTGCTTATGCAGGCTGCCTTAATAGAGAGTTAGGTGTTTCTAGTTGTAGGTACACCAGGAGAAGAAAATTGGTTACTTGTTTGTGTTCTGGGACCCAGACAGAGGCATTTTGATGAAAATTCAGCCAATATTCTGGTGTGCTGACAGGGAGCACAGCAGCAGAGCTGTGTTAGCAGAGCACGGTGAGAGCAAGTGGTCAGAGATCTTTTCTGGGGGAGCTCTCGATGATTTTTGGCCCCAGGGGAGACCCATTGTCACCATGTGTATAAAGGGGTTCCTGACAGGTTGTAACTACATCGAGGAGTAGATATGACATCTGAGTATAAGGGACAGCGGTAGATCCCTGACTCAGTGACTGCTTCCTGACCCCTTCCAGCAGTCCCAAGCCCGTTGTGGGTCGGAGCTCTGTGCAGTGGGGAGATGTCATGGCTGAGAGTCCCTTCTGCCAAGCAATAGGGGCTTTTCTCCCCTCCTCCTTGCCCCTGCCCAGTACAGAGGGTCAGCTTAGGGGCTAGGTGGGGAGAAGCAACCTCTTACATCTGCTGAGTGTTCAAGGTTAAATGTCTGTGAGGGAGCCAATGTACCCAGCTGCCCAATGTAGAGTGGAGGAAGCATCCCCCAGCCAAGTCAGAGACACCCCCTCCCAGACACACAGCGCCACACAGGTCCAGAAACAGTGAACACACACACAAGGCAGGCACCCCGTGATACAGACACAGGGTTCCTGGACACATAGTGTCACTGAATATGACACAGCACATCCATCTAAATTCAGACAGCCAATAGCATATTCAATAATTAAATGCACAGGAGGCATGGTGGTCTATGCCTGCAATTCCAACACTCACTTGGGAGGCAAAGGCTGAAGAATGGTCACAAGTTTGAAGCCAGTTTGTGGCTTAATAGTGAGTTTCAGGCCAGCTAGAGCTACATTGCAAAATCTTGTCTCCAAAGCAAAACAAAACAACAGAAAAAAAAAAAAGGAAGACAGGGAAAATTAAACAGAGAAACCTTAGACGTTAAACAGATTCACAACATCACTACTATCCAGCCTTCTACACACACCAGCAAGAGGAGAGGCTCAGGCCACGGTTTCTGGGTGCAGACAGGCAGGCTCCCTCACATTCTGGCAGCCAGAGTGGAGAGGGAACTGGCTGGCTGAGTGACTTTGGTGGAAATGCCACCAGTTTGTGCTAAAGGGAGCCCAACAACAGTGAGGGCTGCAGTCACAGAACAGGGCAATGGGCACAGAGGCTTCTGTCTGGGGGAGCTCCCAGTCCTTGGCTCAGGAAAAAAAAAAAAAAAACACGCCAAATCCCAAAGCACCCTGGAAATGCAATCAAAGCCGCCCTGCCGCCCACCCGCCCTGCACAATGGCTGTGGCTTGAGTCGTTATCATTTTTGTTAACTTTTTATCGACTGTTTGCTGGATGGCGTGTCAGTAAAGTGTATGATTTGAGATGAAAAATTAGGCAGATTAACCTGAGGGGAGAGCCTGATTGATTACTAAATAGGATCAATTTGAAAGTTTTAGTCCTGGCGTTTCTGCAGAGCCTCTTAATACTTCAAACTTCAATTTTACGGGCGATTGAACTAAGCATGTTTCTGACAAAATTGATATATGTATTAATTTGCTTTAACTGGTGATTAATTACTCTCCACTGAAAGAATTATATGGAGCTGTTTGCCTGCGATTTGCATATTAATCAAATTCTAGTTGATAATTCTGCCAGTGGGGGGGGGTCAGGGCTGGGCACAGGGCACAGGGTGTGAAGGGGCGCTTGTGTGAGTGCCGGTGTGTGTGCCGGTGTATGTGGGGGGCTCCCCACCCCCTCCTTTACTCGCTCCCTGCTTAGCTGCCAGTTTAGTGCATTAAAACCAAAGATGCAGAACGAGTTTGCCCGGCTATTTGGCGGGAGCAGAAATTGCCTGTCCGGTTTTATGATCTGCTCAGCCTGAGCAGCCGGGTCCTTAATGTCCCCTGTCAAAGTGTCCTCGATTTAAAGGGAAAACAGCCCCCGCTCTAGTGCCACACCAGCCTGACAAGGGACAAGGCAGGGAGGAACACCCCCTTAAGTCCCCCCCAAAGGACCATGATTTCCAGGTGGTACCCTAGCCCTAGGGACCCTGGGAAAATAAGCAACGTCCTTGGAGCAGTAGACCTCATGGAACATTTCAGTCACAGAAGCCCCCCCACATCACTCATAGATCCAAGGCACATTCAGGCACAGCAGAGTCTCAGAAACACTGCCAGACCCTGTCACTCGAACTCGTGGGCAGGAAGCCACTGTCTTAGACATTCGCAGACACAACTACCCAGTCACATGCTTATTCTCTTAGACACCCGCTCTCAGGCCTTCGTGTAGATACACTCAGCTACCCACATGCACACCCCAGCGCACAGAACCACACACAGGATGAGAACACACATAGATATCCGAGTCACGTCCACACAGCCTCGAAGGCACACGTGGTCACACACATTCAGACACATGCACATTTTCAGACACATACACAGAGACTGCATCCACACACGAACTGAGATATAGAGCGCCCCCCCCCACCTTGTGCCAGAGTCTCACCAGACATATCTAGGACAATCCCACACACACTTCTGGGTGCACACAGTCCCTAAGCCGCCCCCTCCTGCTCCCTTCCCTGGGCCTGACTCTTTAAGCTAAAGGGGGCGGTGCCATCAAATCAACTTTCTCCATCTCTAGATTCAAAGGGTAGGAGTGTAATTAAAACCAGATAATTAATGAGACAATATTCCTCCAGCTACATCTTTAATGAACAAACCCCTCCAGGGCAGCCTCTTCTTCTAGGCTCATTAAAGAGAAGAAAGTTGGGCGGTTTGCGGACTTCCCAGCGCGTTAATAACGAAGCGAACGAACCCGGGGTGGGTGAGTGGGTGCCTCGACCAGGGTGCGGGAGCCACAGTCACTTTCCTTGCCCTTAACCCTCCTAACATCACTTTGTCCCCTTATAGGACCTAGCCCTCATCCGCTTCCTACCCTCTCCCTCCCCCAGCGGGCTCCAATGTCTCCTGTTGCCCTCTTCCATAACTTCTCTTCATTGAGCCAGGCCTGGCCTGAGCTTTCTGTGGTGCATCTTTAGAAGGTACGCAGTACTCTAGGACATGGCTGGCCCTCGTGCAACAGAGGGTGTCTCCCCAATTTCTTCCCATCTCCAGAGCGCCTGCGCTAGGCTCAGTGTTCCAGGTGGTCTGGCTGGATAAGGCTGGCTCTGTAAAGAGGAAGCAGAGGCCCAAGACTTGATGTCCTAGCTAAGTGGCCTAGGATCAGCAATGGGAACTAGTGGACTGGACATAAATTGGGCGGGGCACGGAGTTGTGAGGGTCAAGTGGTTTTCCACGCACATCATGCGCACTTAGAAGAACACGCAGTAGCAACAGCATCCATGTAAATCGGCGCTCACGCTTGCGTGCACATAGAGAAGCCCACTCGTTCATGCATACACATGCATTGCCACGATGCCAGCCTGCGGTCCAGGCAGGGACCAGGACAGCCTAGCTTGGGACTTCCCCTTTTAGTCTGGGGTCGCTCTGGTTTCCAGAGTGAGAGCCTTTTACTCTTCGGCACTGCCTACCCCAGCCCTGGAGGGACCCAAACGGCTCAGAGAGACTGAAAGTCTGTACTGTGCAAGGCGAGCGGGGCTGAGTCAACCCGGGCGGCGGCTGTAGCTCTGGCGGCAGAGCCTGTGTTCGCCTGCGCCGGCTTTTAGGGATGAGTTATGTGGCAATGAGCGAAGTAAATCTGCATGCGCAAAAGATGCTAATTACTCTTAATAGCCTACCCAGACGCCCCGAGACTGGAAACCCAGAAACGTAAATCTGCTCCCGATAAATATTTTTAATTGTGAAATTTCCTGGAAAGAAGGCTTTGGGTGCGCGGGCCGAGGCATTCGGCTTTGGAGGGAGGGAGGCCCTCAGCCCCCACTCTGGAAGCCGAGTCTGGAGTCAGGGCTTCTCGCGGGGGCGTCGTGTCTCGTGCGGGCCGAGTGACCAGAGTTGGGCTGGCCGGCGCTGGGTAAAGTTAGTGATGTATCGCATTAATTACCAGTGTGAGCTGCAAATGGTTCGAGGCCCAGGGAAAATTAATGGGAATCCAAATTCTAATTATGTAGCTGTTGTTAAAGAGTTTAACTAGATAGTCACGGAAAAAATTGGATTATACATAGAAATATGCAGTCAGCGCGCAGGCTCTAGGGAGCAGTCTTGGGGAATCACAACCAGGCAGCCCCTATCTACCCTTGCCCTCAAGGGTGCTCCTCCTCTGCGGGAAAGGAATAGATCCACCCCTACCTACCCATTCACCCTCGTCCCCTGCGTATAAATAACGATCTCCGGAGAGCCTATGGCAGCGGCAGGGAGAATCTAAGGCTAGGTCCAAAAGCTGAAGGTCGGAGAGAGCGCTCTTGGTTGCAGAGGTGGAATGGAGGTTCTGGTCTCCTGAGTCCCTCCTTGGTCTGGGTAAGCATTTGTGCCGGTTTCCTAGAAGGTGGATAAACCAAGAGTAGGCTAATCTACCATATACTTCTTTTTTAAAGGACAAAGTAGCCCTGGCTGTCCTCGAACTCACGGAGATATGCCTGCCGCTGCTACATCAGGGCTAGAATCTGTGCCATCTCCCCGGGGCATACCCTGTACTTTTGATAGTCGCATAATTACATCTGGGTGCTGTGGGTTTTTATTTTTTCCACTGTCAGTTTAAGGAAATAGCCACCAAACAGAAGCCCAATTACACCCAAAGCCTCGTCATTCACTTTATTAAGGACCCTGGATATGTTTCCATTTTCGCAGGAAATGAGGTCTGATCAAGCAGCACTAATACCTCTGGCCTCGAGGGAGGGGGTGGGGCCTTGCCAGGGCCGGCACCATTCCCCCAAGGCTCAGGGAGGCAGATAGCGCCAAGCTGCAGGGGGCGGTGGGAAACCTTGGAGAGAGCGATACCCAACCGTTCACTTGCTTCCTGGGCCACCTGCTGGGCAGAGGCTAGGCCCTGCCGCCTACAGCTGGCAGTCTATTGGAAGCAGGTTCAAGGCTGGAAGGACCTTCAGTCCCAAGAGGCAGCAGACTTTCCAGGCTCGCTATATTATTCCCCTAAGCCCGACAACTCAGATCTGGGGTTTCTGCTAAGGTCCCTAGAGCAGGGCTTGGACCACCAGGGAAGCCCCTTGCTGGGGTCCGGGGCATCTTTGCTTTAATCTTGTTTCTCTTTCCATGTTCACCGTTAGTTGAGAAGCTGGTCTCCCGGTCTCCCTAAGGAGTCCCTGTATTAAACCTGCGTGGCCAGCAGCTTTTAGACTTGAATTTCCTAGACGGATGAATGTGATTAATGCTTGCCCAACTGGCCACAAGGCTACTTTGGGGTCTTTGGTCGTCTTCCTTCCCCTAATCCGGCTGAAATCACAAAATAAGGAGTGGGAAGGGATGGGGGACGCTTTGGGGCAAACCTCAGAAGATGGAAAAGGCTGGAGAGGGACCACACAAGTTACAAGACAGATTTTTTTTTTTTTTTTTAATTACAGGCTGTCTGGGATGGGGTAGGGGTGGGAGGGGATGAGAGATTGACTCTGGGATGGCATAGAATGACCGGCTCCTTCAGCTGTCCTGGGAGGGACTAGACATTTAGTCTATTTTCTCATCCTGAAGAGCATGATGGGTATTGTCAGTTTTTCTAAGCTTGGAACAGATTCTAGCTTGGGGTGGGGAAGGCTAAGGATATGCAGAGGAAGTGCAAAGAAGGGAACTCAGGGACTGGGAGAGTTCCCACCTCTCTACCTCTAGTAGCAAGGGGCAGGCAGCTCAGAGTAGGGGCTGCCACAGACCCAGAGTCTGCAGAAAGCGGGTGGGTGTGAGCATTTCCTCCCTTTTCAAATTCTAGATTCCGAAGAATTCTTTTGCCAGGGGCTGGCTGGTGGTCTGATGACAGACTGAGACCCAAATCCATCCCGGTCCTAGGGGAATGCTGGGGCTCTCGTCTCTAATCTTGAGCACTTGCATACCTCTCGCCCCCGTTCCCCTCTCCAGTGAAAGCCCTTGGTGAGCGAGGGCTGCTTCCCAGTCCTTGATGTACACTGGCTGTCCTTCTGTTTCTGTGAGCAGCGTCCTCGGACCCTGGCTCCTGTTCCTTTGGGGTTTCAAAGTCGTTCCAGCCCCACCCCTTTAAAAGCCCGCGCTTCTCCATGTCGCGGGCTTTGAGTGCCACCTAGTGGCACTTGTGGCGACACTCAGCAGCAAGCACCCTTCACCCACTTCTTTCCGAAACCGGATCTGAAACCCCAAAGCCCGTGCAGTAGCAGCTTCAAGCTCAAATCAAAAAGCCTTTGCTTCAAAAACTCTCACTGTCCCTTCCCAGCACGTTAGGAGGCTTAGGAGGCGACGCAGCAAGGAATAACAAAATACCGCTGCGCGCCTTCCTTTGCAACCTGCAGATGTGGGAAACGCACTTTCAGGACTGGGTATTGGATAGAGCTGGGGGTCTACCCGATGTCTCGGCTTTTGGATAGTAAAACAACAAACAACAACAACAAAAAGCAGAACAATAAAGGCTAGATCTTTCTTGGGCCGAGGAAAAAGGCAACTTCTTCCTGAGGTTGTGCACCCAAAGGGAAAGTTCTTAGTCGTTAATCATCCTTACCTTTACCCTAGACTCGCTCTTTCTACCCTCATCCCCACAGTGATAACAAAGACCCCTCTGACTCCCCAAATCTGCATACTTTCCCTGCCTTTGCCCGGGAAAGATTAGACAAGAGCTCCCTCTGCTGGTCGTGATGTGACACTGCTCGGCCAAGTGCGCTGCAAGGCAGTGAATTTTCAGATCTGCTTCAGAAAGGAGGACCCTTTTCCAAACAGAAAGAGAAGGTTTCACAGGCTTTATGAGTTTTCACAGGGAAGCAATGGCTCAGAGCTCCACACCAATTTTGCATCAATCGTATCTCTTTTTCTTCCTGTGGCTGGCCCAACTATCCCCCAACTGACAGTGTGCCAGCAAGGTGAGAAAGATTAGGAATTTCTTCCCACATACCATATTTAACACTGTGAATATGCACGAGTCTTTTGTCAATTATGCATGTATAGATTCATATATTTATGGATCCACATGTGTATGTTTGTATGCATGCATATGTGTTTGTATGTACATATGTATGTATGTATGTATGTATGTATGTATGTATTCAGTAACCCTTAGGCCACATACTCTCCTACCCTAGTCCAGACTGCCACCATCTACTGACACTCCCTCCATGTCCCTGCACAGCTACCCTCTTCAAGGTCCCATCAGTTTAACTGTACTGCAAGGTATTCTCCAGGTCTGGGCATTAGGAGGTGCAAGGGCTCCGTGAAGGGCAGGATGCCCGGGGCACATAAAGGATGAAGTAGCACTAAGGTCACTATGGGTCTTTGTCCTTTTCTTAGGGCCTGTCCTTACTAGAGACAGAAGACAGCAGTGGCATGCCTGTGACAGAGCAGTACTGAGCTTTCAAGTCCCTCTGTGACCTAAGATCTTCTGACAACCTTCCACAGGGGTTGATGTTCTGTGTCCCCATGTAGATCCCAGAATTCTGGTCCACTTCATGTCAGTGCCGTTCACTTTGTTCCCATGAGTGAAGATCAGAATAAGGCAGTCTACTGGAATCTTGAGGTCCTCTTAGGCAGTAGAATCCCGAGCCTCAGGCCTGAAGCAGGAAGAACAGTGAGGGAACCCCTTGTCCTCTCTGCATTGCTTCCTTCTTGGGACCCTCAGTGCATTTCCATGATACAGACATCCTGGTGCCTTTGGAGTCAGTGCCTAGAACCAGGACACACTATGTCCCTGCATTAACCCCATGGAGGAGCAGCAGACAGGCAGCTGCCAGGGCCAGCCACATGCTAATCTGAGCTGCAGAAAATTTGGATTCCAGGACCCCCTGCAGAGTCATGGAAAGAGATCTCTGGGAACATCTGAGAAACGACCCTAGTGTGGAGACTGTCTCCTTCTTTACCCAGTTCCCAATCCTATTTTGTTTGGGTTTTCTTTTAGACAGAGGCTCTCTATGCAGCCCTGGCTGGCCTTGAACTCTCAGAGATCCACCTGCCTCTTCCTCCCTAGATCCAAGATTAAACACTTGGGTCAGCACACATAGACACTTTCCAATTCTTTAAAGTTACTTTTATGAAACATTCAACTTGTTGATGCTTGGGAGGAATGTGATATGTTACAACTGAGCCATAGCTCTAGAAGCTTGGTCAACATTAGCTGGCTTTCATGGTGCTGCTAAGAATCTGTGCTTTCTTCTCAGGTTTTTTTGTTTTTGTTTTTTGTTTTTTTTATCGAGACAGGGTTTCTCTGTATAGCCCTGGCTGTCCTGGAACTCACTCTGTAGACCTGGCTGGCTTCGAACTCAGAAATCCGCTTGCCTCTGCCTCCCGAGTGCTGGGATTAAAGGCGTGCGCCACCACGCCCCGCTCCTCTCAGGTTTAAGAGGGAGTTTTTGAAAACTTTGAGTTCCTTCCAGGTATTGACAGAAGCTCTTCCTGCTGCTAACTTTTTGGTCATCCATGTTTATTTTCTTAAGATTAGTAGTCTGCCTGATGTTTGGCATCTGTTTCCATCTGATGCCTCTCATGAGGCAGTTATGATAGGCTCCTGTCACAGGTCTTTGTGGGTCTGGGTTACCTCACTCAAAATGATATTCTCAAGATCCATACATTTGCCTACAAATTTCATGATGTCTTTGTTTCTAATCACTGAATAATATTCCAATGTGGATGTATCACATGTTTTAATCTATTCTTCAGTTAAGGGGCATCTGGGTTGTTTCCAGTTTCTGGCTATTATGAATAAAGTTGCTATGAACATTAAAAAAAAAATTAGTAGTAACTAGTTTTGCCTCGGTTTAAACCTGGAAAGTTTTCTGTCTGGCTACGTGAAATACATTTCTGGGCCTCTGCCCCTTTAATTCACTCTTGGCCATTTTCTAAGGAAGCTCACTGGCTTTGGATTCCTAGGGATGCCATTCACAAAAGCCTGCTCTGCCACTTCTTATCCACAACAGAGGGCTGCAGAACCCCTCTCCCCTCCCCCTCCAGTGTGGAATATGAGGAAATCCACTCTGCCATTGTGAACCTGAACCTGGGTTTAAGTCTGCAAGCCCCATCGACACCTAGTTTTTCTCTCTGAGCCTCAGATTCATTTCTTGCTCTTGCTTGGAAACAGGGTCTTGCTATGTAGCCCAGGCTGGCCTCCAAACCACGCTCTTTCCGCTTCAGTCTCCCTAGTGCTGGAATTATTGTCCGGTGTCATAGTGCCCAACTTGAGCCTCAGTTTGTCTGTGAGGCAGGACAGTAACTGATACCTAAAGAGTAGGCTCTGAGGGTTGAACAAGCCGATGTCCCCATAATGCTTTGCAAGAAGTATAATTCAGTGTCAGTCTGGTTCAAGAAAAATCCTCTCCACATGCAGGGTATTGATCGAGAAGCCCCAGCCCCTGGGTCTGAATAGTGATCTCCAGGGACAGAGCAGGCACTCCTGTGGTGAGACTATGGCAGGTCTATGGCCTCATTTCACCATGTGAGCATGTGTGGATGTCTCACCCACCCAGGGCCTCCTTTTCTTCGCAGCCCATTGTACCCACGAGAGAAATTGACCTGATCACTGTGGGGGAGACTGTTGGGATGAGAGCTTAAATACACAGAACACTGTTGGGTCCTGCCTTTTACAGGGACGCCAGAGCACAGCAGCTGGAGCGCACCAGACCAGCC
>NC_034590.1:156551766-156568782 GCF_900095145.1 Mus pahari | reverse complement strand
GCAAGAGTGCGAACCCACCCCAAGGTGTTCTGCCCATGCAGACAAGGCGCCGGTCTGCGTGCAGGCAGGAACACTACAGAACACTGTCCTCCAGGATAGCAGTGAAGACCCTGTTCTCACTGGGTTGAAGCGAGTGGGTCCTGGCATCGAGAGGGCTTGTGCCCATGATGGAGAACAGAGACAGAGACAGTCATGGTTATGCACAGAAGTTTCAATGGCTGTAAGCCAACTATGATAGACTCTTTCTGGATTGATTGATTGATTGATTGATTGATGGATCGATGGATTGGCTGACTAACTGACTGTTTCAAGACAGAGTTTCTCTGTAGCCCTGGCTGTCCTGGAACTGGCTCTGTACACCAGACTGGCCTCAAACGCAGAGATCTGCCTGCCTCTGCCTCCCCAGTGCTGGGATTAAAGGCGTGCGCCACCACCATGGCATCTTTTTTCTGGCTTAAAAATCTATACAACCCAAACAGAAAACAAGTAGGCCTAACTGGGAACTCTCTGCCCCAGGATGTCTGAGGATGCCTGCTTGATATCTCTCCTAGCAGAAATGGTGTATGCTAAGGTACATCCAAGCTGCTATATCAAATTCAAAAGCTTCCTGGGTTAGGCATCTGTTCCCCTTGATGATACAGTACACAGGTCTCTGTTCTATCATTTTCATTATCAAGAACACAGGCTCTGGGGCTGGAGAGATGGCTCAGTGGTTAAGAGCACTGGTTACTCTTCCAGAGGATCCAGGTTCAAGTTCCAGCACCCACATGGCAGCTCACAACTGTCCAGGGGATCCCGTGGATCCCAACATTTTCATACTGACATACTTGCAGGCAAAACACCAAGACACATAAAAATAAAATAAATATTTAAAAAAAACACCCAGACTCTTGAACCAAAACATCCAGGTGCAAATCCTGTCCATGATGACCATATGGAAATTACCCATGATAACCATATGGAAATTACCCAACCTCTCTGTGTCTCAGGTCCCTTTCCTTAAGGTGGGGGTGGTAATAGTGACTGAATCGTGCCTGTTAACTAAGTTAAGTCCCTCAACCTCATACATTTATTCAGCACAGTTGGTCAGGGCTGTCATTGTTATATAGAGGCGTATGGTAACTCCCATCAGCCAGCTCAAAGTGAACACTCTAGCTCCTGATGGCACCTCACCTTCTTGTGGTCCATGCTGATCCTCAGATGAAGACTTACGAGTAACACTAGGGGGCGCTCGGGGATCTCCAGGCAGGGACAGTGGACCCAACGTCCCAGGTTCAGACACCATGATCATTCAGGCATCCCCAAGGTCCTAGGAGAAGCACAGACAAGGATACTCCACCGAGGCAGTGCCATCCAGCCTGGCTCACACAGTCCCCCACGCTGATAGAAGATGGGTCAAAGGTTTCCTTCCTTTGATGAATGACCACTGATGTAAGCTGGGAACCTGAGGGCCCAAGGACAGTAATGATGGCCCTGGTAATGGGGACCCTAGCCAAAGGGGAGCAAATCCATTCACTTTACAATATAATGTGGGGGGGGCATCACCTGAGCTCACCTTAGCCTGCTGGCTGGCTGGGTTTTTAAACCGCTGTAAGTTCCAAGTAGCTCCTAAAATCCCTCTACCTGGAGCAGAGTTGGGAGGAGCACACTGAATCTCAGTGTTGTGGGTGGTAACCTCTCTCTTTAGCAGAGTAGTAGTGACTCTAACCTGGGAGAGGACCAGGGCACAGTCTCCCCTTTCTTCCCTAGCTTCTATGGAAACAAACAAAATACACTGACTTTATTTTTAAACTCCAGGGACCACGTATACCTGTGTTTGTAGTTCCGTCTGAGGATGAGCTTGGATTACATGGCCCCTTGTCCCTCTCAGGACAACTGGTGGTTGTGGTTGAGGCTGTGTGGAAGCCCTGTGACTGGATAAAGGTTAATCTTCAAGAAGGAGAGGAGGAGCTGGGGACCTAAGTAGTTGCCCTCCCTCAGGAGGCTTTGGGAAAAGAAGCAGTTGTGGGGTGTGGGAATTTCCTGTCTCCCCTCCTCAGACTCTGGCTGGGGAAGGATGTGAGGGAGGGAGGAATGGCAATAAAGAGGAATTTGCCACAGGAGGTGGAGGTGAGACACAGGCTTTTGTCTCCTTAGCCCTAACCTCTATAAACCTGGATTCTACCCATAGAAATGTCCAGACAGCAAATTCTTAAAAGCCCAAATTCTCCTGGAGAGCTGCGGGTCTCCAGCCCACTTGGAAGCCTGAAGCTTCTTACTTGTATCTGTTTGTTGACTGACTAAATAATGCAAAATAGTTTCGTGTGGTCATTCCCAGCTTCATACTGAATGAGGGGATAGCCTGGGCTACATGCAATGCTGTCACAAAACCAAAAGTATCTAGAAATTGAATCCATGTCAATCAGTGGATGCTTTTGAAACGTACTAGGGTAATTTCAATGAGTAAGGCCTCTTGTCTGTGGTCACTTGGTCCAGGACCCAGAACAATTCAGAAACATGGGTGTCAGGTGTTACGGTGCTCACTGTACAGCATGAGGCTTGGTGGGGTGGGGGTGGGATTTGTCCAGTGTGACAATTTGAATGGGAGAAGTGGGAACTGGACTAGACTCTACAAGGTCGGAGCCTTGCCTGGCTCTCCTAACTTAGTGCCTGTTAGGGATGTTGCATCCCTCAGCCCGCCAATCTGAAGATGTGCAACTTCCAGAGCACAGCACCCCATCACCCACCTCTCAGGTGACAGGTGACCACCTCAGAGTGTTAGCAGCAGTAGGAGCAAGTCAGAGATCTGTCTGTCCAAAGCTTCGTATTAACAAGAGTCCCCCCAGAACACTGAATGCACATTGAAGTTGCTGGAGATCATGTCTTTTGCCCAGAGGTAAGGGAAGCTGTTTGCTTGTGTGTGCAAGAGGCAGATGCCAGTGTGGGTCAAGACTGCGGTGGCCTCTGCAGGTCAGCTCAGGAGTTCCCAGGTTTCCGCCATTCAGGTTTTCTCTCTTCTTAAGCCTAAAACCAGGCCTACTGATCTTCCCACGCCCCCATGTTACACCTTCCCTTCCCTCTTTTTATTTTATTTTACTATTGTTTTTCGAGACAGGGTTTCTCTGTGTAGCCCTGGCTGTCCCAGAACTCACTCTTTAGACCAGGCTGGCCTCAAGCTCAGAAATCCGCCTCCCTCTGCCTCCTGAGCGCTGGGATAAAATGTGTGTGACATCATGCCTGGCTTTATCATCATTATTATTTTTGCTTGTTGTTGTTGCTTGAGACAGGGTTTCTCTGTGTGACCCTGGCTGTCCTGGAACTCACTCTGTAGACCAGGCTGGTCTCGAACTCAGAGATCCGTCTGCCTCTGCCTCCTGAATCCTGGGATTAAAGATGTGTGTACATGACCCATTTAGATAGAAACACTTTGAAAAGGAGTACACACAGCTCACACACACTGTCAACTATTGAAGCATTACATCACCACCTTTGTCCCCAGCTCAGCAAGCAATATCCATACATCGCTGTAGCCGAGCTACCCATTTGTTCCAGTGTTACCAACTTTCCCACTAACGTTCTTTTTCTGCCTCCAGGTTGTCTTTAGGACACCCCGTTACATTCCGTTAGACACCACAGGACGGTTAGAGGCCTCGGATTCTTAGTCTTTCTGTGACCAATGATTCTCAGACATTCTTTGTTTTTCATTGTTTTCATCTTGGAGAGGCAGGTCTCAGGTGTTGTATTAAGCAGAATTCTCTAGAGGAACAGAATCGACCTGATGAACTTAGACTAAAAGGGGGTTTATTCAGTTGGCTTGTGCCCTGTGGTCTGCACAGTCCCACACAGCTGTCACATTGGAGGCTGAGAACACGGCTGCAGCTCAGGCAAGAGGCTTGTGTGTCTCTGCATTCCCAATCTGGTACTGAAGGCTGGGGGAGGGGCTTCTGGGGGCTTCCTGGGGGCGATTATTGGAGACCTGCCGGTCTTCAGTCCATGTTGAGGGCTCTCAAGACACCAGGTTCACTTTTGAAAATCCTAGAATTTTGATTTCTTTTAAAAACACTGGGACATTTTAAGAATGTGCTCTGGTTTTAATCCCCGGTGTGGGGACGTGGGGCTGCTTCGGACTGTCCACAGCAGCTGACTATGATTTGCCTCGTGCTCTAGCAGGCATGTGATTTTGCCAGCTGCAGATAGTTTCTGCGATTGTGTGATGTTTGGAGTTCCAGGAACTTTTCAGAGAGTCTATGAATGTTAGGGCCCTGAGAAGTAGGGTGGGATGGTTGTTGGTCACTTACATAGGCTTGTTGTGGTTTGTTGGAAGTTGTGCTCGAAGAACGAACAAAAGGACAGAAGTTAGATTCAGAGAACTCTCTCCCCCCCCTCCCTTCCTTTCTCTTCTATCTCATGTGTTTTGGGGGAGAGGGGGTGAAACCTGGAAGATTAAGCGGGGGGAAAAGAACAACCCACAAGTAGCAAAGACTAGCGACAGGGTTCTAACATCAGTGAAAGATGTAGCAGCGACAAAGTGGATGAACACTCCAGCAACAGTGAGAGCAAGCAGGTGAAAGCAAAGCCTCTGCCCTCCGTCTCTGGTGTTAGCTTGTTTGGGGACAGGGTCTCACAATGTATCCCTGGCTGTCCTGGAACTCAGTATGTAGATCAGGCTGTCCTTGAACTCAAGAGAACAATCGGCCTCTATCTCCCAAGTGCTAGGACTAATGACATTAGTAGGTTCCTGGCCACATTTCTTACTGTTTGGGCTGCCATCCACACTGAGAATGGGTCTTCCCACTTGAGATAATCTGATCATGAAAATCCCTCACAGGGGGGCTCTCTTCATTGGTTTCCAATCCAGTCAAGTTGACAATTAGGACTGAGAGTCCTGGGTATATCCTTGACTTGCCGGGTGGTTTCCTGGTGCTTAGACTGGGTTATGAGCTAGGAGGAGAAGACCACAGAGGTGAAGAGCCCTTCTCACCACATCCCACCAGGGACACAGGTATCAGGGAGGATACACAACCAACGTGACTCACTGCTGGTGACATTAACCTTGGTTAAACCAAGGCTCTGCCTGACGTTTAATCTCTCTTTTCTTTTTGCTTCAGGCCTGCAGTTTTGTTCCTGGTAACTATTTGCTCCTGTTGATGGGAGTTCAGAAAAGGTCGGTCTTGCGACATCACCTTCCTGCATCCCGTGTGCATCCCAAGTGCCACCCAGGCTGCTGCTAGGTTGCCAGACTTCTAAGCAGCTCACTGTTGGAAGGTGGCTTCATACAGTCATGTACCTACTTGGTGTCACGTCTACACGATTCCAGGATTGTCCTGTGATGGTGAATATCGATATTCGTCCTTCCTGAATGGGCAGGTTATGATAACCTTGTAGGAGTTTTCGTTAGAAATGTTCTGTGGAATTCTTTGCTATCCTCCATAGGATGCAGAAAACATCTAGATGATATGCGACTGGGCAGTTCTGCCTCAGGGATGGAAAGGGGTTGGGGAGAAGGAAGAAACTGGGGTGCCATCCCAACAAACTATGGTTCACATGACACTCATTATGGAAGGCTGTTCCCAGCATGCACAGTGGAGGTGGGCTGGTGTTTCCAACAGTTGGCCATGTCTGCATACTACACATCTTCAATTAAAAAAAAGGTGGGGGGCCAAGAGATGCTCCAAAGCTATCTGCAATTGTCTTAGTTGGTTTTATTCAATGACAGTGAATAAAGGCTGCTTGTGGGGGTTTGAATAGGTTTGACCCCTCCACAGATTCATGTGTTTGAATGCTTGGTCATAGGGAGTGGCAGTATTAGGAGATCTGGCCTTGTTGGAAGAGGTGTGACCTTGTTGGAGGAAGTGTGTCACTGTGTAGGTGACCTTTGAGAATTTCTATGCTCAGGCTCTGCCCAGGATAGAAGATTGTCTCCTTCTGCCTGCCTTCAGATCAAGATGTGGAACTCTTGGTGCCTCCAGTCTACCTGCACAATGCCATACTTCCCACCATGATGATAATAATGATCATGGATTGAACCTCTGAACTATAATCCAGCCCCAGTTAAACGTTTCCTCTATGAGAGTTGCCTTGGTCATGGTGTCTCTTCACAGCAATAAACCCTAACTAAGACACCGCTCACACTATTGTGGTGTGATACATCTGTAAGGCAGCCCACTTGGATACTTCCAGGAAGTAAGCCACCCAGACACGGCTAGCTGGATAAGCTAGACATTCTTTGATCTAGACTGGATCTTCCAGACTCTTCTTTCTGGGCAATCAGGAGAATCCTGTGGCCACTTGAACCTATATATTCTGGAATTGTGAATAGTGATGCTTAGCCTCATGTGCAGGCAAACCAGAGGACACTGGTCTCCATCAAGATGCCCAAGACCATGGGGCCTGGGGAGAGAAGGGATACCAGACTTCCAGGTCCTTCTGGAAGGCAGAGCTGTGCCACCTGTCCCAGAGTTCCAGGAGACACCTGCATGCTACGATGACTGTCATTCCACTGGTTAGGTGGGGGCACATTTCTGTTATTTATACTCACAAAATCCCAAGTCAGGATGCATTGTGAGGTTCGGTGAACATGGCAGAAAGGGCATGGAGAAAGGACACTGGGCTGTTTGTAATTTACCCACCTGCTTCCCACGCCTTTCTTGTTGGTCTCAGCATATCAGCTGCCTTCCTTCACTTCCTCCTCCTCTTTTTCCTCTCCCTTTGTTGCTTGGGTGTGTCTGAGACTATGCAATCCTCCTGCCTCAACCTCCAAAGGACCTGGGATTGTAGGTGTGCATCACCAGGCCTGACCAATTCTTTCTTTCTTGTTTTTTTCTATCACTGAACCTTCAACCAAGGATTTTTCCTTACCCAGTCTATGCAGTTACACTCTAGTCAGCGTAGGTCCAATATGTACTCTTAGGTTTTTGGTCCTGGGTTATTTACTTATTT
Source organism: Mus pahari (assembly GCF_900095145.1). Lineage (NCBI taxonomy): Eukaryota > Metazoa > Chordata > Mammalia > Rodentia > Muridae > Mus > Mus pahari. Next base: position 156,561,864 of record NC_034590.1, on the reverse strand, counting down.
GCACACGCATGCATGCACACACATGTATGTATGTAGTATGAAGGCACACATGTGCGCATGCTCACATGTGTGTGGGTATACATGTATTTTCTGAGGCCTGAGGCTGACATTGGGTATCTTTCTCCACTGCCCTCTACCTTATAGATTGAAGAGAGTCACCCACATGAACCCAGAGCTTGACCACTGGGCTGCTCTACCTAGTCAGCTTCCTTCGGAGGTTCCTGGTTTCCACCTTCTGAGTGCCAGGGTCATGGGCAGAGCACTGCACCCACCTGGCATTTACATGGGCACTGGGAATCTGAGCACCATTGTCTCACCTGTGCAGTCAGTTCTTTACCCAGTGAGAAACTCCAAGCCTCAGAGTCTGTAGTGTGTGTGGTGTGCAGTGGGTGTGTGTCTATTTGTGTGTATGTGTGTGTGGTGTGTGTATGGTGTGTGTGTGTGGTGTGGTATGTGGTGTGTGTGTGTGTGTTGTGTGGAATGTGGGGTATGTATGTGTGTGGTGTGGTGTGTGTGGTGTGTGTGTGTGGTGTGGTATGTGGGGTGTGTGTACGGTGTGTGTGTGGTGTGGTATGTGGGGTGTGTGTGTTGTGTGATGTGTATTGTGTGTATGTGAGTATATGTGTGGCATGTGTGTGTCATGTATGGTGTGTGTGTGGCATGTGTGTGTGTGTGGTGTGGTGTGTGTGATGTGTGTGTGGTGTATGGTGTGTGTGTGTGTGTGAGTGTATGTGTGGCATGTGTGTGTGGTATGGGTATGGTGTATGGTGTGTGTGTGTGTGTGAGTATATGTGTGGCATGTATGTGTGGTGTGGGTGTAGTGTATGGTGTGTGTGTGTGAGTGTGTGAGTGTGGTATGTATGTGAGTGTATGTGTGGTATGTGTGTATGTGGTGTGTGGTATGTGTGTGTGTGGTATGGTGTGTGTGGTATATATGTGTGTGATGTGTGTGTGGTGTATGGTGTGTGTGTGTGAGTGTATGTGTGGCATGTGTGTGTGGTGTGGGTATGGTGTATGGTGTATGTATGTGTGAGTGTGTGAGTGTGGTGTGTATGTGAGTGTGTGTGTGGTAATGTGTGTGGTATGTGTGTATGTGGTGTGCGTGGTATATATGTGTGTGGTGTGGTGTGTGTGGTATATATGTGTGTGTGGTATGGTGTGTGTGTGTGGTATATATGTGTATGTGGTGTAGTATGTGCATGTAGTGTATGTGTATGTATGTGGTGTGTGTGTGTGTGTGTGTGTGTGTGTGTGTGTGTGTGTGTGTGACAGAGAAACAGATCTAAAGTAAGTCAGAGGAGAGGTCTGTCTACCAGCCTCCCTAGGTGCATGCTGGGAACAGTCTTCCACAATGGGTGTCGCGAGAACTATAATTTATCGGGTCGACACCCCAGTTTCTTCTTCCTCACACAGATGGACAGGGAAAGCAGAAATGACTTAGCTCATGAAACTGAGCTGAGCAGTAGAGAAGGCTTCAGAGAGAAGCAGATCCAGGAACAAAGGCACTGGGCTTTCCCTGTGTGGACTTGAAGCAGATCCAGGAACAAAGGCACAGGGCTTTCCCTGTGTGGACTTGCCCACCGCGTGGGAAGTGGGGGAAGACTGAAAGACTGACTACATACATCTCCACACTTAGAAGAAAGGCTTTCTATCCAATTCCCTGTATGGAAATTTCAAGTTAAGGAGCTCTGCAGCTTGGCTTGTGTCAAGAATCCTTCCCTGGGCACTCGTGTTGGGACAAAGGAGCTCTCATAAAAGACTGAGCAGGTTGTAGGGCAAGGCACCGGCTGACTGTACTTGAGTGCAATGTGATATCCCTTTCAGGGGCTCAGGTGTGACAGGGACTCTGTCAGGGGAAAGCAGCAGTCATGGCTCTGGATGGTCTCCTGAGCTCTGTGAGGTCCACCATTGCAGGTCAGAGTTATCGTACAGGCAACCGGAGTCTCTTGCCATGATTTTCTCTGCCTGTGCTCAGCCAGCTGGCTCTTGGAAGCTACGTCTGTTCTGGGAAGGGCTCTTAAAGCAGGCCCTAGAATTCTCCTCTGTTCCCCTAAACAGGCCTCCATAGTACCCAGAGGTGACTGCGTCCACAGGACAGCAGCAGACCTGTACTGGACAGGCAACGGGCTGCACCGGAGCCATATCTGGAGTCAGGCATTAGGTCTAGAGGATTTCTAGCTGAGTGGCTTCTGTCCCACAGCCCCACAGTGGTCTAAAGACTAGCCCTCCCAGAAGCACTGATAAAAGCTCCCGTCTGTGTTGACTTCTGTCACTTCCCAAGTCTTAAGCAAAGTTTTGTTAAATGCTAACACTGACAGGATGCTCAAGGTCAGAGGCCTGCAGGCAAACCCAGCCTTCAAACCCGAGACAGGGGAGACACGAGGATTACCTCACAGCCCCTGATGTCTCTCAAACAAGTCTGTTCAGACATCTTCAAATATGCGTTTTAGCACTTCCCTCTGTCAGGGTGTTGACACCCTGGCTGGCTACAGCAGACTCGGGGCTGCTGGTGGCTCTTGTAGATCTCTCTCCCAGCACTCAGAAGATAAGGGCCCAGAGGCGGTAGGTGAGTGAGACGTGAGCTGGGAGCATTCCTGCCTTTCAGTCAGCGCTTCGATGCTGTGGGCAAGCCCTCTTAGCACAGTCAGCCCAATGCCTGTGGACAAGTCTGTCCAGGCTTTCAAAAGAGTTCTTGGGAGTGAGGACAGAAGTTCTTTGCCACCTCCCCTTCCCCTCCCTCACCTGTCCCCTAGCACCTCCCACTTCCCATTCCCCATCTCTTAGCTCTGGCCCAGAAGATTTGGAGAAGGGTGGAACCCAACGCTTGAGGACCACAGAGGAAAGAGAGGCTGGGGACTTTCTATGTGTCCTTTTCCATTTGTCCTTGACCCACTGTTCTGCAAAGGCATAGCCTGGTCTCTGCTAGGGTCTGGTAAACAGGGACCTGATTGCACACCTCTGTTAACCCCATTTACTCCGGAGGCTAAGGCTAGAGGATCACAAGGCTAAAGCTGGTTTTGGCTCCAGAGTAGGTTCAGTCACCTCGACAGGTGTGCCCTCCTAAGTAAAGAGACAAATGTAGTTACTGCTTTGTAAGGATGGTAAATAAGGGGGCTGGAGAGATGGCACAGCTCTTCCAGAGGACCCGGGTTCAGTCCCCAGTACCCACATGTCAGCTCACAATCACCTTTAATTCCAATCCCAGGGGCTCTGACGCCCTCTTCTGGCCCTTGAGACCACCGTGATACACATGTAAGTGATGCACAGACATACATTCGAGCAAAGGACAGACCCCCCACCTCCACCCCAAAGACAGGGTTGCTCTATGTAGCCCTGGCTGCACCAAACCTCACCACATAGACCAGCCTGGCCTTGAGCTCAGAGAGATCCAGTGGCCTCTGCCTCCCACTGCTGTGGTTACAGATATGGGCTGTCACTCCTGGCTCTCTCACACACTTTATAGACCATCACTCTATTAAGGAAATGCCGCTGCCGTGATGCTATTGCTTAACATACAGTCTGAATTCAGGTTTGTCTTTTAGAGAGCTAGCTGCCTTTTTCCTGAGCCAGAATTCAGATCTTGGCTTTTGTGTCACAATTCTTTGTCACATCTGTGTTTTCTTCAGTTAGGGGATGCTGACATTTCAGAAGAGTCCAGCTGCCTGCCACTGTCCTCATGATTAGGCTCAGGGATGCCAAGTGGGGGGATGTCCCTCCCCCCAACCCCCGTCTCCAGGCATCAGCAGCGTGTCAGGTATGGTCCGTTACTAGTGATGCTAACTTTGATCATTTGGTTAACATAGTTCCTGCCAGATCTACCCATTGTAGAAATTACTTTTTTTTTTTCTCCTTTGAAATTAATGAATGTACTGAAGGGAAACGCCTGAAGATTGCCCTTCTCCCCAGCAAACTCCTGCCCAGTGGTTTTAGCATTCATAGACGTTTCTTCCCCAAATCAACCATCATTACGATGCTTGCAAAATGGAGCTGGCTCTTCTCAACGCCTAGAATTAGTTGCTATTTATAGTCTCATTTCCAGATGAAGTCACTGAAGCTCAGAAGGCCACAGAGCAATGAGACATAGACTCCTGAGCCTGCAGCCGCGCTGCCCCTCCAGCCGCAGATGGGAAGGACGACTTGACCTGCTATGACACTTCTCTGCCACACCCTGGTACCCCCATTCCTGTTTCTGCAAGTGAGGCTAAGATCGGGCCACAGCGAAAGGCAAGGCAAAGGCTGCAGAGTCATCTTGTTGTGTGTTGAGATTAGGTCCCGCTATGATACAGCCCAGACTGGCCTTGCATTCATGGCAATCCTCCTGCCTCAGCTTCCTAAGTGCTGAGATCCTAAGACTAGCCAGTAATGGCAACTGTTGGGTGGGCGGCTTTGCAGCTCCTCCCCAGCATCTCCCTCTCATTCTCTTACGGATTTCTAAAACCTGACATGCAAGGAGATCTTACTTACTAAAAGGTCACTTCCATTACTGCAGTCTCTGAACAGGGTTGAGAAACTCCCTTTTCTCCCACCTTTTATAAACCTGCTGCAGGAAAGAGAGAAGAGAAGAGAAGAGAAGAGAAGAGAAGAGAAGAGAAGAGAAGAGAAGAGAAGAGAAGAGAAGAGAAGAGAAGAGAAGAGAAAAGAAAAGAAGAGAAGAGAAAAAGAAATCCGGGCGTGGTGGCACAGGTCTTTAATCCCAGCACTCAGGAGGTAGAGGCAGGCGGATTTCTGAGTTCGAGGCCAGTCTGGTCTACAAAGTGAGTTCCAGGACAGCCAGGACTACACAGAGAAACCCTGTCTTGAAAAACAACAACAACAACAACAACAACAACAAAAAACAAAACAAAAAACCAAAAAACAAACAAACAAAAAACAGAAAAGAAAAAGAGAAAACTAAGAGAAAAGATGGCCGTTGTGTGCCATGGAAATGAGATAAGGGTGCAGTTGGAGGTAGAGCAACAGGGCAGCTGTCTTGGAAGTGAACTTAAGAAATGTGTGTGTGTGTGTATGTGTAGGTGTGTTATGTGTGAGGTGTTTGTGGTGTGGTGTGTAGGTGGTTTGTGGTAGTGTATGTGTGTGTGTCTGTGGTTTGTATGCGTGTATGAGGTGTGTATTTGTTGTATATGTGTGTTTGTGGTGTGTATAGATGAGTGTGGTGTGTGTGAGGTGTGTGTATTGTATATGTGGTGTAGTATATGTATGTATGTGGTGTGTGGTATCTCTGTGGTGTTTTATGATGTATGTGTGGGGTGTGCATGTGGTACGGTATGTGTGTGTGGTGTGTCTGTGGTGTATGTGTGTGTGTGTGTGTGTGTGTGTGTGTGTGTGTATGTGTTTTATCTGTGGTATGAGGTATGTCTCTGGTGTGTATGTCTGTGGTATGGGGTGTGTCTGTGGTATGTCTGTGGTTTGTATGTGTGTGATGTGTGTCTGTGGTATGTGGTGTGTCTGTGCACAGGTGGGGGTTCTAGAAGGAACAGGAAGAGCTGGGGAAGAAGTGCTCCAGGTTAAGGTGAGCTCAGCCGGACTCCTGAAGTTGGCTGGAGGGCTAGAACAACTAGTGGTTAAGGGCTATACACATGAATCAGGGCTTGGTTGACATTGGGCGTATGCTGAAGAAGATGCAGGCAGTAGCGGTGGCGGAGGAGCCTGGACAGGCCTTGGCCCCAGGATACTATCTGCTCTGGGAGACAACCCAGGCTGGTTCTTCAGAGACTGGCAGAGGAGCCACCGGATGGATAGGAAGGACCAATGACTCACTAGGCACTTGTTTACATATTATCTCTCACCTGCTTCAGAAAGCTTTTGAAGTGGCGCCTAATTGAAGGCTCAGGTAGCTCGGCCTGCTGAGACCAGAGAGATCATGTCAGGGCTGGAGGCTGGCTTGGGTAAGGCTGGCACACCCGGGCAGGGGCAGGTACAGTGCTCATGGGGGTAGGGTGTGGAAGGAAAGCAGGCCCAGCCCTGACTGGGCCAGGATGGAAGCTGGGAGAGTCTCAGAAAGGCTGTGGAATCTGGGAAGATGGGTTCTGACACTTCCGGTTTGAGCCTGTTGAGTGCTTAGTTTGAGGCAGGGTCTAATGTTTTCCAGGTTGGCTGTGTAGCCAAGGATGACCTTGAAATTCTGGTCCTCCCACCTATACCTCCAAGTGCCGGGATTACATGCACACGCCACCACACGCAGTTTATCAATGCTGGGCACGGAACCTGAGTCCAGGCTTCACACAGCTAAGCCAGCACTCTGCCAACTGAGCCCAGGCTTCACGCAGCTAAGCCAGCACTCTCCCAGCCGAGCAAGCGCCTCTCCAGCCTCTGCTAGGTTCTCTTTTTGTTTGTTTTGTTTTTGTTTTTCTGAGACTTGGTGACTCTGTGTAGTCCTGGCTGGCCTGAAACTCACTCTGCAATCTAGATTGGCCTTGAACTCACAGAGATCCACTTGCCTCTGCGAGTGCAGGGATTAAAGGTGTCACTATCTGTCAGGCTCCCTGTTGGGGACACTTGTTAGCTATTCTGAGCCCCACCTGGCTGAGGCTTTGGTCTTCAGGAATTTCCAGCTACTGGTCTCTAGAGCCTTTCCTTCCAGGGTCTAGATGTCCCTGACCTCAGGCTAAAAGACTCATGGGAGGGAATCTTGTCTTACTCTAATTTACTTCTAAGCCTACCCCACACCATCATGGTCTGCCCCATGACCCCCAGAGTAAAACGTGGAGGAATCCTACTGCTTCGTCTGCCTTTGTCTGGTAACACTGGGAGAAAGAAGTGTCTGGTACCCAACCCCCAGGGGCTTCTTAGGCTATGATGCGGGAGTGGGTGCTGAAACTCTGTCTGCCCCTCCTCCACAGTGCTTCCGGCCTCTTACCTGAACATCCTGACTCCTCCGGCTTCCATCAGATCAGGTTTCCTTAGGAGGCACATTGACAACATCCAAAAGTTACACCAAGTTTTGGCAAGTCTGACTGAACCCCGACAGACTTTTCTGTCACATTTCCTTACAGCTACTTAAACCGCACTTTGCTGTGTAATAGAATACCTCCCAGTGGGGGAGCGGGAGGGGTCTCCCGCAGGCAGGATTCAACACGAAGACAGTCTGGAAAAGCAGAGGCTGGGGGTTTAGGCTACAAGGGTAAGTTAGTCACCCTGGGGGGTCGGGGAGATGCTGATAGAGAGGCACAGAAGAGCCAGCTTCAGCCAGCCCAGGTCATGAGGCAGAGAGGCGGAACGCAAGGCTTCTCTGCTTAGACGGTCACCACAGCTACCTACTTTGCAGAAGGGAAACTCCATCCTGAGCCGAGGGACAGCGGGTTGGAGGTAGGTGGACAAGAAGACACGAGAGCATTGAGGGACTATCAGGGCCGAGCTGATGGCCCGAAGCCAGAAGGGACAGGGCTTTCCAGGTGAAGAACAGAAAGGAAGACCGGCGCTGCCCCGAGACCCCACCCCTGCCCCACCCCCCCATCCCCGACATTCTTGGAGTGTGAGATACATTCATTAAGGAAATAAGCTCTGTGTTAAGAGGAAGAGGGCTGCTTGCAAGAAGCAGAACCAGAGAGGAGTGTCTTCGGAAAGGAAATCGGGGCAGGAGAGAGTCCAAGTCATAGGGTAGGAGGCTGTTCTTCTAGGGGCTCGGAGCCAGGAACACAGCGGTCATAAACTAGGGTTTTTGCTCTGAAGTCTCCCTTACGTCACACGTGTGCCCCCCTCCCCACAGTAGGACACTGAGCAGCTGGGAAAAACATCTCGAGATGCATCTCGAAAGTCAGGATCAGAAAGCCACCAGAATGTCACAAAAGTTATGTCCGCCAAGAAGGTGAATGAGGAGGTCGGTAGATGGACAGGACCAGGGAGGAAGGAAGTGGGGGGTGGGGGGAGAACACTGGCCTGCAGCCCTGTGCTAGTGGAGGAGCCAAGGCAGAGCCCAGGCTGGGTGAGACCTTCCTGACTATCCTGAGACTTGCTTTGTAGACCAGGCTGGCCTGAACTCAGAGATCCGCCTGCTTCTGCTTCCTAAGTGCTGGAAATAAAGGCGTGCACCGGTTGGCTGAAATCTCCCTCAATCTCTTCAAAAAGAAAAAGAAAAAAAAAAAAAAACACATAAAACCAAAATCAAAGCATTGCTTTGCTTTCTGTAGCTTTCTAAAAGCCTTAGAAGTGAGAAAATCAGGCTGGTGACTTGGATCCCCAGGACCCTCCTAGTGGAAGGAGAGGAAAAACTCTCCCGTGTTATCCCCTGACCTCAGCACCATGGCAACCACGCATGCCCTTCACGTCTCACCACAATCAGAGGTATGGTCTCTAAAAATGAGAGAACCGTCCTTTTGAATTCAGAAGAGTTCTCACCACTGCTAACCCACGACCGCTAACCCACGACCTGCTAAGCATCAGGTTGAGCCCCTGACCACACACTTCCAGAGTCCTGAAGTATAGAATCTGGAGAGGCAGCAGTGAAGGAAGTTCATCCTTCAGCGGTTCAAGCCTGGCCCTACAGCGCCTGTGCGAGCTTCTCATTGTTGATCTTCCTTTGCTTTAATTCTGTGGCCTTCAGGGACTTCTAGTACATTCCATTTTGCTTGAAATAACTTTTTGTGTTAGTCAGCTTAATACTGTGATTAAAGTACATAAAATACAACGAAAGTTGATATAAAACATGAATAATCAGCCAGGCAGTGGTGGTGCACACCTTTAGTCCCAGCACTCAGGAGACAGTCGCAGGCAGATCTCTGAGTTCAAGGCCAGCCTGGCCTACAGAGCAAGTTCCAGGACAGCCAGGACTACACAGAGAAACCCTAGAGGGTGGGGTGAGGGGCCCGAAAACCTGAATAATCTATCTTGGCTCACATTCTCAGAGAATTTAGTCTTTTTCTGGCTGGTTCCATTGCCTGTGACAGTGCTGAGGCAGGACGTCACGTGAACGTCGCTGGACGTCACGTGGACATCACGTGGGCCTATGGGTAAGGCAGCACTGTGCAGCTATGAGAGCCAGGAAGCAGAGAGAGCCGGGATAGGGAGCAAGATACAGCCCCGCTGGGCACACCCCAAGGATACACCCTCTTTACCTGACTACCGCCTCCTAAGTTTCTGTTCTTCCCCAGTACATCAGATTATGTGCCCCGAGCCAGTGAGATGCCTTAGGAGGTTAAAGTACTTGTCATTAGTCCCGACAACCTAAGTTGGGTCCTCAGGGCACACAAGGTGAAAAGAGGTCCATCAAAAGTTATCTTCTGACCTCTAAGCATATGTGCACGTTTGAGGGTACACATGAGACTCACACATATGCACACACTAAATGAAGCAAGGATGTGTAAAATAAAATATAATAAATCCACCAGTGGATTCATCAGAGCCTCTAAGATTAAGTCACAGCCCTAAAAGAGGGTGATCACTAATTAGTCCACTGCCTCTGAGAGGGATTTTGTAAGAGGGGTGGTGGTGGGCAGCTAGGGGATCAAGGCGACCCTTTCCTGGGATGGACAAAGACTTGGACTTCTGGGAAAGGCAGAGGATGAAGACTGGGAGGAAGCAAAAGTAATACCGTTCTCCCTTCGGAGTGAGAGAGGCCCTCAAGTTGGGAGTCTACTAAATGGGTGTTGGCTTGGGTATCTTCCAGGTCCCTGGGTCCCCCCTCCCCCACTAGTCCCATTTGGATGCATCCCTCCCCCTCTCATGGCTCCTGATGTTTCTTCACCAATTCCTACAACTTTCTACATAGAAGCGATCCAGGCTCTAAGAATGGCCACTGGGACTCTGTGCTAAAGAAAAAGAGAGTCTAGCAGAGAAGACGGTTGTGAAACGATCCCATACTGAGTCACAGGTGTCATATAATGCGTTTATGACACTTGACAAAGACATCTTCAAGTCAAGAAAAACTGCAGGGTAAGCAGGACCCTGATAGGTGAACGTGATGTCTGGAGCAGGAGCAGGAGGAGGAGCAGGAGCAGGAGGAGGAGGAGGAGGAGCAGGAGCAGGAGGAGCAGGAAAAGGAGGAGCAGGAGCAGGAGGAGCAGGGGGAGGAGCAGGAGGAGGAGCAGGAGGAGGAGCAGGAGGAGGAGCAGGAGGAGGAGGAGCAGGAGCAGCAGGAGGAGGAGGAGGAGCAGGAGGAGGAAG
>NC_034590.1:156544618-156551414 GCF_900095145.1 Mus pahari | reverse complement strand
AGGAGCAGCAGGAGGAGGAGCAGAAGCAGGAGGAGGAGGAGCAGGAGCAGGAGGAGGAGGAGGAAGAGCAGGAGGAGGAGGAGGAGGAGGAGCAGGAGGAGGAGAAACAGAATCAGGAGGAGGAGGAGCAGGAGGAGGAGGAGCAGGAACAGGAGGAGGAACAGGAGGAGGAGCAGCAGCAAGAGGAGGAGCAGGAACAGAAGGAGCAGGAGCAGTTACTGGAGCTACAGGCCAAGCCCGTGAGAAGAGGCCCACAATGTGGCACTGTGGTGGGTCTCTGTCCTGCCCTGACCTAGGGGAGGTAGCTAGGCTCCAGGAAAGCCAGGACAGCAGGTAGTGTTGTTAAAGGTGGAATGTGACCTCCCCCTTGTGTGAGGGTCCAGGCAGAGATGGCAGGTTTGGTACAGAGACTGTTCTGGGACGGGGACTGCATCTACTGGGGCTCAGCCAGTGACATCAGATGCTGTCAGGAAATAAACCCAATAGTCCATGAACTAGACAATTGTTGGAGGAGACAAAAGAAGGAAGAGTCATGAAGCAGGGATGAAAGATCATGGGAAAAATCTCTCTAGGCCTCTGTCTAGTTAGGTTTTACTTCTGGGAACAGACACCATGGCCAAGGCAACTCTTATAAGGACAACATTTAATTGGGGCTGGCTTATAGGTTCAGAGGTTCAGTCCATTATCACCAAGGCAGGAGCATGGCAGCATCCAGGCAGGCATGGTGCAGGAGGAGCTGAGAGTTCTACATCTTCATCTGAAGGCTGCCAGCAGAACACTGATTTCCAGTCAGCTGGGATGAGGGTCTTATAGCCCACATCCACAGTGACACTTCCTCCAACAAGGTCACGCCTTCTAATAGTGCCACTCCCTGGGCCGAGCATATTCAAACCATCACAGCCCCTGAAAGCACGGTGGGGAGTGGAGCTGAGATGGGGTGTCTGCCCAGAAACCCGGAAGCAGAGTGACATGGCATCCTAAGCAGAATCAAGGAAGGGCTGCTGTGGTCGGCAGATGGCTGCCTCCTCTGCTCACTACTTGTGTAAGTTCTCACACATTCTTTAGCCATGGGTCTGGGGTCTCTGCTGGCAATCTAGAAGGGCAATGGGGAGTGAGAGGGGGACACATAAGCAGGATGAAAAGAAAATTAAAAATGGATCATGAGTCTGGCACCTGTGCATATGTTCCTTTTATTTCTCAAAGTGTCAAATTACTTTTTATTTTATTTATTTATTTATTTATTTATTTTATTTTATTTTTATGTGTCTTGAGTGTTTGGCCTGCATGTATGTATGTGCACTGCATGTGTGCTGAGTACCTAGGGAGACCAGAAGAGGATGTTAGAGACCCTAGAACTACAGACAGTTACAGATGATTGTGGGCCATCATGTGGGTGTTGAGGTTCTCTGAAAGAGCAAGTGCTCTTATCCACTGAGCTCCTGTATTGGTTTCTTGTGGCCTTTAGCCCCAATGACTTTGAAATTTGTCTTATTTACTTCCAATTCATGAGCAAATTTCCTTAGCCTAACTCTAACCCAGAACTGTATACAGAGAAAGAATTCTGGGAAGCGTAGTCTGGGCTAACCATGGTGGCTCAGCCCAGAACCCTCCTGCCAGGGGCCCAGGCTTCCTGTCCATCTCTATTATACATTTCCTCCCGCAAACCCCTTCACCTGGACCCTCCAGAGGGAGAGGCTGGCCTGGGGGGGGGCATTTCAGGAGCAATAGAACCCAGTCGGAAATACCCCAGGCTCATTCATAGGCACAGGCCCTCCTGCTGGCTGGGTGTGGTGAGGGAACGGAAGGCTCGGGCTCCGAGGACGCTGGTACATACTGCCAGGCACAGGAGTGATAGTCCCAGGGCAAGGTGAGCTCTTAAGGAAACGGAGCACACCTGAGTCCTCCAGTTCCCATATAGAAGACCCAAAAGATGAACAACCTATGCTAGGGGAAGCAGAATTAATGGAGCAGAGAGAACAAGAATGTAAGATAACCTAATAAAAAGTCTCTAAGAGATAATGGAGATTATTATAAATTTGAAACAGAAGAGAAAATACGCAGGGACGTTCTAGCGTATGGAAGGTAGAGTGGCTGAAATAAAGAATTCAGTATATAAGTTGAGTGGAAAAAATAGCTCCAGACAAAGAATGAATTCATAAACTGCAAGAGAAGATTGACGAACCCTCCCAGGAAGGAATAAAGAAGTGAAAATATAAGGGTGAAATTAATAAGCATGGAAGATATGTGTCTAAACTAGAAGTCGCAGAGGAGGAAAGGAACAATTTGGCCAGGGAGAGAATAGGTAAATGCCGAGGGGTGGAGAGGTCGCGCGGTGTCCAGGGTTGCTTACTGCGCTTGCGCTTAGACTCAGCACCAAGTCAGGCTCTCAATGCCTACACTTATGGGGATCTGGTGCCTATGGCCTCTGGGGCACCTTTACGCATGCCCTTAAGCCCTCCCATATACATAGTTAAAAGTAAATCTACAGAGAAAGAATTATCATACCAGGATGTGTGTTTGTCATCCCTGCACTTGGGAAGTGGTGTAAAAAGATAAGGTCACCCTCAGCTACATCCTAAGGTCAAAATCAACCTGGGCTACCTGAGAGCCCGGATGTGTCAGGGGCCAGGGACATGGCTCGGTGGTGAGCATGAGGACCTGACTTGAAATTCTTAGAACCTATATCAAAGCCCCTGACTATGGAGAAATGTCTGTAACCTCAGTGTTTTTCCAGGGAGATGAGAGGCAGAGACCGGGATCCCCTGAAACTCATAGGCGGGCCATCTTGGCTATCCCGCAGAACAAAACAAGTAGAGACTGTATCCAAAAAGGTGGAAGGTTGGGCCTGGAGGGAGAGATTAGCAGAGTGCTTACTGCAAGCCGGGCCTGGTCGCGCACGCCTTTAATCCCAGCACTCGGGAGGCAGAGGCAGGTGGATTTCTGAGTTTGAGGCCAGCCTGGTCTACAGAGTGAGTTCCAGGACAGCCAGGGCTATACAAAGAAACCCTGTCTCGAAAAAACAAAAAAACAAAACAAACAAACAAAAAAGAGTGCTTGGGCGATGTCTTTATTACCAGAACGTGGATACAGAAGCCAGCCTGGTCTACAGAGTGAGTTCCAGGACAGCCAGGGCTACACAGAGAAACCCTGTCTTGAAAACCAAAACCAAACCAAAACAAAAAGAATGCTTGCTTACTGCTGCATCAGAGGATCCAAGTTCAGATCCCAACATCCATGTATGTGACTCACAAAAGCCTATCACTCCAGTTTTAAGGGGTCTAAAGTCCCTTTTTGGCCTTTGCACTTGCAAGCTCACACACACACACACACACACACACACACTAACTAAAGCAAATATGAAAAAAGGTGGAAGGTGAGGTCAACATCCAAACTTGTCCTCCGACTTCCACATGGATGCTATGACATTTGTGTACACATCACATGAGTTCACACACACATCATACATGAGTGCAACACAGATAACAATACACATACATCACACAAACATGACAGTAGACACATGAGCATACATTCACACACACATGAATGCACACACCCACACATGAATGCATACACACATGAGCACACACATCACACATGACAGTACACACTTGAGCATACACACACACGAGTGTACACTTACATGAGCGTACACACTCAGAGTTACTGAGCTGAGAGTGTAGTGGTGTGCTTGCTCAGCGTGTGCAGATCTAAGGTTCAATTTCTAGTGCAAAAACAATCCAATAAATCATAGAGTTTCTCAGAGTTAAGAAATGTGAAATATTTCAGGATATCAAAGAGATGAAGAACTAAATAATAAGGTTTGAACACATTATAGTATTATTTAATAAAGTAAGAGGCAAAGTAATTCTAAAAGATTCCAGAGAATTCAAGCAAATTAGAAAAACAAAAACCAACAATAACAATAATAATAAAAAAAAGCTGATCAGGAGAAAGAAGTATTGCCTGGTTTGTTTCTTTTCTCTTTTTAGATTTTCATTTATTATATGTGTGTGTGTGTGCACATTAGAGTGCTCGCTCACTGATGCATGCATGTGTGAGTATATGTGTGTATGTGCTTGTGCAGGTATGTATATGCACATGTATGTATATGCTTGTGCGTGTGTGTGTATATGCACGTGTGTGTATGTGCTTGTGCATGTGTGTATGTGTATGCACATGTGTGTGCTTGTGCATGTGTGTGAGTGTGTCTGTTATATAGCTCAAGTTAGCCTTAGTTTGCAATGCAACTGCTTCAGCATCCTGACATCAGTTTCTGCCATAGTGATTCCAGATGGAAGAAAAAGAACTTGAAACAGGGTTTCTTTGTTTAGCCCAGGCTATCCTGGAACGTGTTCTGTAGACCAGGCTGTCCTCAAACTCAGAGATTCACTCATGTCTGCTCCCAGAGTGATGGGATTAAAGGTGTGAGTCACCACATCTGGTATGAACCATAGTTTTTATATTCAGCTAAATTACAATTTTACCAGAACCTGAAATAAAGATATGCCTAGGCAGCCGGACATGGTGGCGCATGCCTTTAATCCCAGCCCTCAGGAGGCAGAGGCAGGCGGATCTCTGAGTCTGTGGCCAGCCTGGTCTACAGAGTGAGTTCCAGGACAGCCAGGGCTACACAGAGAAACCCTGTATCAGAAAAGCAAACAAACAAACAAAACAAACAAACAAAAAACAAAAAAAACAAACCAAAACCAGACAAACAAAAAAGATAGTTAGGGTTAAGGTGGTGAGATGGCCTTGTGGTAAAATATTTGTTAATAAGATGGATTACCTGATTTGATCCACGGACCCATTTAGTAGGAGGAGGGAACTGAATACTTTAAAGTTCTCTTCTAACTTCTACATATACATAATTGCCAGAACATGCACACACATTAAATAACATCTTTTTTAAAAAAATGTTTATTTATTTTATGTATATGAGTACACTGTAGCTATCTTCAGACACACTAGAAAAGGAAATCAGACCCCATTACAGGTGGTTGTGAGCCACTGTGTGGTTGCTGGGAATTGAACTCAGGGCCTCTGGAAGAGCAGCCAGTTGCTCTTAACAGCTGAGCCATCTCTCCAGCCCCATAAATGTAATTTTTTTAAAAATGAAAAACAAATCTCGCAAGCTTTCAAGTGAAGTGGAAACTTAAGGGTTCTTTAGAAAGTCGGTTGGATGATGTTTTGCTGGGGCAGACACGTGAAGGAACATTTAGCTGAAGTGGGCACAGGTGAAAGGCTAAGGCAGACTTGTGAAGGAACATTTCACTGAAGCAGACTCAGCAGAGAGGATGTTCTGCTAAAGCAAGCATGTGAAAGGACACGTGATGAAGGACCTCTGCTAACAACACGCATGTATTGGTCTGCCTTACATTTCATTGTTGAGCTGCATTCGTCAGGACTCTGTGGACACGTGCTGAGGCAAGACCCAAGACACTTGATGTTTGGAGGGTATAAATAGGACTCTACAGAGTGGCGGAGACAGAACTTGGCTTGCTGGTACATTTAGCCATGCAACACTTGGGTCTCACAATCTTCACTGATCTTCACTTCCCTGAGAGAGTCACAGCCGAAAACTTCTCCTGATGTTCCTCCTGGTCCCTCCTGCTGACTCATGGCAAGGCTGAGGCCTGGCTGTCTCTGCTAGGTTATGTCACCACTGTGGCTAACCCTACTCTACCAAACTGGACTTCTGGTGTGTCTGTGAAATGTTTGCAAGTGGATGGAGCTGCCACTGCCTGCTAGCCTGTGAACTGAACTACATGGATTTCCAGACAACACAGACAGGAGTTGTTCCAGGGAACCTTTCTAATCAGGTCCACTTCCCCGAATCCTTTCTTTCCCACTACCTCTGGTAGGTGGTGAGCTAAAAGGAGGTTAAAGCATTTAAGAATCATCATTAAGGGGCTGGAGAGATGGCTCAGCAGGTAAGAGCACTGACTGTTCTTCTGAAGGTCCTGAGTTCAAGTTCCAGCAACCACATGGTGGCTCACAATGACCCCTAAAGAGAATGAGTCTGATGCACTTTTCTGGTGAGTCTGAAGTCAGCTACAGTGTACTTATGTATAATAATAAATAAATCTTTGGGCTGGAGAAGCAGGGAATGAGCAAGTGGGGCCAACTGAAGTGAGCAGGGTTGACCGGAGCGAGTAGAGGTCCTAAATTCAATTCTCAACAACCAGATGAAGGCTCACAGCCATCTGTACAGCTACAGTGTGTACTCATATACATAAAATAAATAAATAAATCTTTAAAAAAGAAAGAACCATCATTAAAAATAAGGTTTGAAAAAGATTAAAATTACATTCAGGTCTTGGATCATTTGCTACCCAGAGTCTCTGAAAAGCAGTTTGGATGTATGATAGCAAGATATAATAGTCTTCCCCCTTAAGAGTTATTTATTTTTATTTTATGTGATCGGGTGTTTTGTCTGCGTGTGTGTTTGTGCACTATATACATGTGGTGCCCTCAGAGGCCAGAGAGGGCAGTGGAACCTCTGGAGCCAGGCTAGCAAATAACTGTGAGCTGCCTCGGGGTTCTGTGAGCTGCCTCGGGGTTCCGTGAGCTGCCCCGGGGTTCCGTGAGCTGCCACAGGGTTCTGTGAGCTGCCTCGGGGTTCTGTGAGCTGCCTCGGGGTTCCGTGAGCTGCCCCGGGGTTCCGTGAGCTGCCCCGGGGTTCTGTGAGCTGCCTCGGGGTTCCGTGAGCTGCCCCAGGGTTCTGTGAGCTGCCTCGGGGTTCTGTGAGCTGCCCCGGGGTTCTGTGAGCTGCCTCGGGGTTCTGTGAGCTGCC
>NC_034590.1:156543676-156544563 GCF_900095145.1 Mus pahari | reverse complement strand
CGGGGTTCTGTGAGCTGCCTCGGGGTTCTGTGAGCTGCCACGGGGTTCTGTGAGCTGCCACGGGGTTCTGTGAGGGTTCTGTGAGCTGCCCCGGGGTTCCGTGAGCTGCCTCGGGGTTCTGTGAGCTGCCTCGGGGTTCTGTGAACTGCCCCGGGGTTCCTGGGAAAACAAACCTGGTCTTCAGCAAGAGCAGCAAGTGGTCTCAATGCTGAGCCACCTCTTCAGCCCCGAGATATGCAAGTCTTCAAAGACAAAACCAGAAACACCAAGGCCTGGAGCGATGGGTCAGTGGCTGAGAGCATTTACCGCTCTTCCAGAGGACCTGAGTTCAGTTCCCAGCAACCACATCAGGTAACTCACAACTGCCTGGAACTCCAGTTCCAAGGAATCAGACATCCTTCTCTGACCTCTGCTGGCACCGCATTTACATATAAATGCCCACACACAGATACAAAGCTATACACATAATTAAAAATAAAGTAAACCTTATAACCCACCCCCCAAGCTTTGCCATTGCGATGGTCAATCTTAGAGCTTGATTTGGTGACTTGCCTCGCTTTGGTCACGCCCCCACATCTCTGATGAATCTTTTCAGCCTGGTTGGATTAAGAGACCCCTGAAAGATTATCAAAGCACAGTTCTGGGTGTGCCCTGGGCATGCTTCCAGAGACAATAGAGCATGAGAGATAATTTTGTTTTGTTTTGTTTTTCCAGACAGGGTTTCGCTTCCCAAATGCTGGGATCAAAGGCGTGTGACACTTCATAAGGGCTAAATTTCTGAAAAAGATTTATTCATTTTATCTTATTCATATGTGCCTGAGTGTGCATATGAGTAACTTTAATCCCAACACTCTGTGACTTCAGGGCCAACCTGGTCTACAGAGTGA
>NC_034590.1:156541655-156542861 GCF_900095145.1 Mus pahari | reverse complement strand
TGCAATTGGGGGTTCACCTGCAAGTGGAGGTCCACCCCTGTCAGTGGAGGTTCACCCCTGCAATTGGGGGTTCACCTGCAAGTGGAGGTCCACCCTTGTAAGTGGAGGTTCACCCCTGCAATTGGGGGTTCACCTGCAAGTGGGGGTCCACCCCTGTAAGTGGAGGTTCACCCCACAAGTGGGGGTTCACAGCAAGTGGAGGTCCACCCCTGTAAGTGGAGGTTCACCCCGCAATTGGGGGTTCACACCTGCAAGTGGAGGTCGACCCCTGTAAGTGGAGGTTCACCCCTGCATTTGGGGGTTCACCTGCAAGTGGAGGTCCACCCCTGTAAGTGGAGGTTTACCCCTGCAATTGGGGGTTCACACCTGCAAGTGGAGGTCCACCCCTGTAAGTGGAGGTTCACCCCTGCAATTGGGGGTTCACACCTGCAAGTGGAGGTTCTTACCTGCAAGTGGGGGTTCTCACCTGCAAGTAGAGGTTCACTCCTGTAAGTGGACCTGTCGAGGTTAACGCAAGGTCATCCTCAGGTAGCCAGACTTGGCTACATAGTGTCTCCAGACCAAAACCAAAGAAAATGAACCAAAGTTCTAACCATCAGAGAGGATGGAGACAGTACATAGATAAAACCCCAAAGGGATGTGCCCAAGGAGACATGATAATGATGAAGAATAGACATGAAAAGTATAAGTCATAGCTGACAAAATTTGGGGGTGGAAACAGATAAATCATCAATGGTAGTTAGAGTCCCTTTTTAAAAAAATGTTTATTTATTTGTGTTTATAAAGCCTTTAAAAATTATTTCTATTACAGGATTTAACCAGGTTGGCCTTGAACTCACAGAGATTATTCTGTTTCTGCCTCCCAAGTGCTGGCACTGAAGGCATGTTATCATGCCCTGCTATTTTTAATTTTTCATAACTATGTGTGTATGCGTGTGTCTTAATGTGATTCATAAATGTGTGTGCAGTCCCACAGGGTCCAAAAGAAGGAGTGGGATCCCCCGGAGCTGGGTCACAGGTGGGTGTGAGCTGCTGGAGCTGGAGTCACAGGTGGGTGTGAGCTCCTGGAGCTGGGTCATGGGTGGGTGTGAGCTCCTGGAGCTGGGTCACGGGTGGGTGTGAGCTCCTGGAGCTGGGTCACAGATGGGTGTGAGCTCCTGGAGCTGGGTCACAGGTGAGTGTGAGCTCCTGGAGCTGGGTCACAGA
>NC_034590.1:156507835-156541280 GCF_900095145.1 Mus pahari | reverse complement strand
CTGGAGCTGGGTCACGGGTGGTGTGAGCTCCTGGAGCTGGATCACAGATGGGTGTGAGCTCCTGGAGCTGGGTCACAGGTGGGCGTGAGCTCCTTAAGCTGGAGTCACAGGTGGGTGTGAGCTCCCGATGTGCGTGCAGGGAGCCAAACTCTGCTTCTCTGCCAGAACAGTGCACCCTCTTAACCACTGAGCCATCTCTCCAGCCCTCTTTTTTTCTTTTTTCTTTTTTTCCAAAAACCGTAGCTGACACCTAATGGTTCTGCATGAATAGGAGGAGGGTACATAAGAAGACAAGTACACAGGGAATTTTCTTTTCTTTCTTCTTTATTCCTTTCTTTCTTTTTTAAGATTTTATTGATTTGATGTACATATATGTGTCTCTGTGTGTGTGTGCCTTGAGTTCATGCAGGTGGCCATGGTAGCCCGAAGGCATGTGGCAGTCCTGTGGCACTATAGTTACAAGTGGCTGTAAGTCACCTGACGTGGATACTGGGATCTGAACTCTGAACTCAGGCCCTGTGGAAGAGCAGTAGGAGCTCTTAACACCTGAGCCACCTTTCCAGCCCTATAGGGCATTGCCTTGATTGATGATTGATTGCTGTGGTAAGATCCAACTCACTGTGGCCAGGGCTACCAGGGCAGGTGGTCCTAGCTGGTGTAAGAAAGCAGGCCAAGCAAGCCATGGGGAGCAAGCCGGTAAGCGTGGGCCTGCATGGCCTCTGACTTAGGTCCTGCCTTTAGGTTCCTGCCCAGTTTGAGTTCCTGCCCTGACTTCCTAGGTGACTGACAGCGATGTGGAATTGTAAGCTAAAGTTAAGCCCTTTCCACACCAACCTGTTTATGGCCATGGTTTCCTCAGCGCAAGAGAACCCCCGAGAAGGTGGAAAGGTATTGACAGTGTGAGCCAGACAGCAAGAGCTCAGATTCCTGGAGCCATGTGAATGCTAAAGGCATTTGTCCTCTGGTCTCAACTACACAGTGTAGGATGCGTGGGCCCTTGCATACAAACATGTACATACACAGAAATAAATAAGCATTGACATTTGTAGAAGGAACTTCTATTTGCCTGATGTAATTGTGGTCTCTGGGACTTCCTGCCTCCATCTGTTAACCTAGGCTTAGTCCTGGAAGCTTCTAGCCTCCGTATATACACACAGCAAGTTCCTGAGACTATCTCGAAACAAAAGATACAATAACAGTGCAAAGATAAGGGAGCGAGTGGTACCATCACTAGGTGCTCAAAGAAGGGGAAGTAGCAAAGCACAGGAAACCTCCAGTAGAGCTTAGTAGGGCTTACATGTGCTTAGTAGGGCTTAGATGTGACAAAGCATTCACTAGTTAGTAGAGAAAAATCGGTAAAATTGAAAGCTCAGTAAACAGAGCTGGGTGTAATGATGCAAGCTTTCCTCCCTGAGGTCAGGAAGCAGAGGTGGGCAGGTCTCTGTGAGCTTAAGGCCAGCCAGGACCACTTAGCAAGACTGTCTTTGCTGTCTCAAAACAAACAAACAACAAAACAAAACCAGGACTACAAATTCTTAAAAGAGTGGCATAACCAACACTTCATCCTTTAATGAGATTGGCAGAGGGCAATGTCCAAACGATTGATCCGGGAAATAAAGACCCACGTAAACTTAGAGGCAGGTTCTCACAGTCCATGCCCTAGGGAAGGGAAGGTAGGAAGACCCGGAGTTCAAGCGTAGCCCCTGTCACATTGGGAGCAGGAGTCCAGCACCAACTGTGACATCTTGTCTCAAATCAAACAACAACAAAACCAGGTTCTTCTGCCCCTTCTTAAAGGATGATAGGAAACAAAACAAGACAAGGGTGGGCGATCAGAATAGTTTCTGCAGCAGCGGAGTAGCAGGAATGACCAGCTCTAAGCCACACAAAGCGACACCCAAGGAAACCCATCAGGCAAAGAACATGACTCGGATACCAATCTCTAAGCCCAGCCACCTAGGCTCAGAGGTGACCTGTGGTTCACTAGAATGCTAAAACATGTTGGTCTGAGTGTTGATTTATGAGGCCAATGAAACACGTGGAATGTGAAGTTGTATGCAGAACTGGATGTGGCAAAGCATTTATGAGAAGACTCACACTGGGCAGGGGAGTCCCACAGCCCACCCAAGTGACGTGAATGCCCAGCCTTTATATCATGCTTCTTCTTAGCTACCTACCTCTCTGAGCCAGGCCACTTCATCCCCTGGAAGTAGATCTTCCCTTTCTTAATAAATGCCCCTGCTCTGCCTGCTACCCTCATGTGTTTCTGTCCAGGTCCTTGTACTAGCACACAGGGTTGGGGAACCCCTGCAGAGGCACCTCTGAGCCCCAATATCAGCCATTATCAGTAATGCAAAGTTATAAATGTGAGTTGGCATGAAGTGAGACGTGTAAAATGTCCAGTGGAACAGAATTAAGGATTTGCATGTGACCATATCGTAAATAACAGAGGGAAGCTGGCCGGCCTAGCTTCAGGACAGCTAGGGCTACACCAAGAAACCCATCTTGAAAAAGAAAGCAACAAAACAAACAAAAAGTGTATGTAGTATAATTCCTTGTATAAAATTTTCAAGAGCGAGCACACCAGACTGCACTGTGGAGGTTTGCAGCCACAGGTAGTGAGCTGTAAAGGAGGCATCATCATGGTAACCCTGTCACTAGCTGATCCTGGGAAGGGGTGTGGCCGATCCTGGGAAGGGGTGTGGCCAATCCTGGGAAGGGGTGTGGCAAGGACCTGGGAAGCAGAGAGTATTGGTTCTTGGCCTGTATCATATGTTCATCTCATAGTTAACGGCTGCAGGGCACCAGTCTTTTCCTTATTATCCTGCGCTTCTCATCTGATTGATTGATTGATTGATTGATTGATCTGAGACAGGGGTTCCCGACTGTCCTGGAACTCACTCTGTAGACCAGGCTGACCTCGAACTCAGAGATCTGCCTGCCTCTGCCTCCCAAGTGCTGAGATTAAAGGTGTGCGCCACCATGGCCCAGCTTGTTTTTCATTTTAAATATGGTTTTTTTGGGTGCATCTGTAATGAAACGGGCACCGAGAGTTGAGCATTTGTGCCTACTTTGTCACACGCACACACACACACACCCACCCTTATCTGACAGGTTTCCAGGAACTTAGCTTCAGAAGCAGGACTCTCATCCACCCCTTGCTTCTCTGGATAAATGGGGCACCTTTGGCACAGTGTCTGTCACTTCCCAAGGTTAGCTCATCTCTTTACTATCACAGGTGCGGACAGAACCAGTGTCCAAGGGATGGAGGCCCAGGTCCCTCCAGGGCCCAGGAGGCTGCCTCGGTGGTGCTGAGGCAGGCACAGGTGCCTGAGGGGCAGACAGTGACAGAGCAAGTGACAAGAGAGGTCTGGTAACTGCTCTTCTCACTGGAAAGGCTCCCCCACAAGGCTCACGCTGTATCTGACTCCTTAGCGTTAGCATCAGGAGAAGGAAGAGGACTACCAGACTTCCTGTTAGCCCCAACCCAAATTGTTTGCCTTTCTTCAGCTCTGCCTTTCTTTTCCTTTTTCTTTGTTAAAACTTGACTTAGTCCAAGTTAAATATATATATTTTTTTAAAGATTTATTTATTTATTTTATGTATATATGAGTACACTGAGCCACCATGTGGTTGCTGGGAATTTGAATTCAGGACCTCTGCTCGTTCCGGTCGGCCCTGCTGGCTCAGACCTAAAGATTTACTTATGATTGTATCTAAGTACACTGTAGCTGTCTTCAGACACACCAGAAGAGGGCGACAGATCTCATTATGGATGGTTGTGAGCCACCATGTGTTTGCTGGGATTTGAACTCAGGACCTTCAGAAGAGCAGTCAGTGCTCTTAACCGCTGAGCCACCTCTCCAGCCCCCAGCCCCCAGCTCTGCCTTTCTTATCTCAGCATCTAACTTGCATCCATAAATCTTGCAAGGTGAGTCTTCGATGGTAAAGGGAAGAAAACCATGGAAAGCCTGAGAATATTTCCTCCTGGAACTCCTGGTCTTTCCAAACACTAAGGAACAATCTAGTTCTTTGCACTTGTTTCCTGGATAGAGGCATGTGACCGAAGCTGGTCAGCAGGCCTCATTCTAGACTTTATTTATAATAAATTCTATAATTTATTTACTTTAATTTTACGTGCATTGGTGTTTTACCAATTGGTGCATGCATATCTGTGTGAGGGTGTCAGATCTGGGAGTTACAGACAGTTGTGACCTGCCAAGTGGGTGCTGGGAATCAAACCTGAGTCCTCTGGAAGAGCAGTCTGTGATCTTAACCGCTGAGCCATCTCTCCAGCCCCAGCAGGCTTCGTTCTAAACCATGTCTGCCTAAGATCCTCTCCAAAGCCTTGTGAATAGAGACCATACAGTTCATCTCTAACCCAAGAATAGCCTTTGTGGCAGACTCCTTCTTCTGCGTGGGCGTGGTTGGGGGCGTGGCTGGGCACCAGCTTCATGCATGTGAAGCCCTCTTGGCAGAGGATGTTTCTCTAGGAGACAGGCCTTGTGGATGCTTGGTCCAGTGTGCGCGCGGGAGGTGGGGTGGGGGGAGGGTGGAGTGCGGGGGAGGACAGTGAAGAAGTAAAAGCGATAACAGGTGCGGGGAACTGGAGCTGTTCTGAGGTGGTGAGTTTAGAGAAAAAAAGAAAAAAATCCGGACTATAAGACAGAACACCAGAGCCAGGCTGTTAGGTACGGTCTGCTCTGGCACACACACTGAATTTAGCAGGAATTGGCCGGATTCTACATCACCCTCTGATTTCCTAAGTGTAAATAATCAGTCCCTAGTGGAGAAAATAGCGTTTGGCAGCTGTGGGGACGAAAGCCCTGGACTCGCCGATGACAGGGCACGGGCGCCCTCTTGTGGCACGTTAAAGTGATGGCAGCCTTGAACCTGAGCATCCCTGTGATCTTAGAAGCTCTTTTTATTTGTTTTGGTTTTCGAGACCCGGTTTCTCGCCTGGACTCGATTTGTAGACTAGGCTGGCCTCGAACTCACAGAGATCTGCTCGCTTCTGCCTCCCGAGTGCTGGGGTTAAAGACGTATGCCACCATACCTGGCCATTCTCACCCACTGCCTGCTCAGGATGAAGACAAGGCTCCACCAAGGCGTTCATCCTCCCCCAACTCTCAGATGCCCCTAATTTCAAGACCTGGCAGAAGCCACGTTTGTGCAGTAACGCTGCTTCTCTTGACTCTGGTCATCCCATCCTATTTCCTTTACCAACGGATCATAACGTTCTCAGGACCCTTGCTTCCCTTACGTCCCTGGAAGAGAAAGGGGCAGGATAAAGGAAACTTAAATGGATACATGGTTCCTGACACACCCTCATCAAAGTCTTAGTGACCTCAGAGCTCCAATGACCAGGCAGCCACATTGTCACTGTCCTAGGGAGACCGTCTCTGAAAACCATGCTTCCCTCCAGAAAGCGCAGTATTCCTTCACACCAACAATTCCTCATTAGGAAGTTATATATCCACAAAGTGCTGGTTCTGGGTGTGGCCACAGACTGGGGGCAGATAACATGACTCAGTGGGAAACCCCATGAGGCCATTGACCGTGATGCTAAATTTAGCAGGGTCAGGGAACACGCAGCTGGTCTCTATCTCTCGGGACTTTGCCTTTCGTAGGGTTTTCATAAGTGACTCTGGTCTCTCCCTGTCAGAAGTTCTCCTCATTAGTCATCTGTACTAAGGCATAGTGATGGTGGCGGCCCCAGAAAAACCCCAGGCCTGTCACCCCTTTTTATACTTACAAGGCACTGGGAAGATTCTTAACTGTCTGGTTTTGCAGGTGAAGGAACGGAGACATAAGGAGTCTTAATACCTTCTGTCTCCCCAAACCTCGTTGAATTCTCACACAACTCAGACCTGGTATACAAGAGGATCGAGTGAGCCTTCTGTGCCTTAGTCATAGTTTGCTTTCTGTTGTGTGATTAACAGCATGACCAGAAGTAACTTGGGGAGGAAAGGGTTAATTTACATCTCACAGCTGTCTGGAGGTGGGGTGAGGGGGGACTCAGGCCAGGGGCTCAGGGCAGGGACTTGGAGACAGGCACTGAAGCAGAGACCACGGAGAAAGAAGCCTGCCATCAATCACCCAATTTATCTTTTCAAACAATCCAGGACAACATGACCAGGGGTGGCACCACCCATGGCAGGTTAGGCCCTCTCACCTTAATTATTATTAAAGAAAAAACGCTGCCCCCTCCCCCAGGTTTGCCTCTTCCCAGACTTGAACTTGCGTCAAGGTGACAAAACTAACAAACACACACACAAAATTGACCAGCACAGCAGCCCCTGCTCTCTGGAGGACCAGTGCTGTTGTTTCTGGGTATGTCTTTACAGATTTTCTATCCTCATGAGGATGCACGTGTCTCCTCTCTATAGGATCACCTGTCCTGTCCAGCACCATATCCTAAACCAGACAGCAGCTCCTGAGTAGTTCCACAGCAGAGCGTGTAGAACCAGGAGACCTTTCATTATGGCTGCCCGCTAGTGCCCCAACAGAGCTAATGTATATTGTTTCTTGCTCCTCTAATGATGGAATCTGCCTCCCGTCTTAGAAATCATTAATGATGTTCCAAATGAATAGTTCTGCATGCACTGTTCCACACACATGTATGTGGATCCAACCTTCATTAATCGTTGTCCTCATGTGTTCTGCTTGTTTGCACACGTGTTTGATCGCTCACTCACGAAGATTCCGAGGACACAGAGACCAAAAGTACAGGGTACCCTCCTGGAGTGGCGCGGCCTTAGGGGAGATGGTGAGAGGCGTGGAAGGACTGGTTTTCTCTAAGCTGGATAGGTCCTGGCCTCATATAAATCACATTCTCCCTCCTACGATGCTGTACCCTTCTGAGGTTTTCTGTTCTATTTGTCAGTTCCCCTCAGGGCAGATTCTGAACAGGGTTTTTGGAAATATACCATGGACAGCGTGGGAGAGCGCCCTCTTGTGGAAAGGTGTCAGTACTGCATGCCTGTCTTTCCCGGGTCTTCCTCACTGACTCTAGGACCCCATTTTCCTAATGTGCTGAAGACAGAAATGAAGAGTCCTCAAAGCTTGCTGCCTTCTACTAGAGGATGGAGGACCATCCTATACCCCCATTTTTAAAAAAAGATTTACTTATTTATTATATGTAAGTACACTGTAGCTGTCCTCAGACACTCCAGAAGAGGGTGTCAGATCTTGTTACAGATGGTTGTGAGCCACCATGTGGTTGCTGGGATTTGAACTCTGGTCCTTTGGAAGAGCAGTCGGGTGCTCTTACCCACTGAGCCATCTCACCAGTCCCTATACCCCCATTTTTAAAGTACAAAATCAACAAAAGAAATACAGAATCAGAAGAATGTATATGTGTGGTTTAAAAAATGAAGGTTGGTTTGGAGATTAAGAATTAGATCCACAAAAATACGATTGAGAGAGGCAATGAGATGTGTCAGTGAATAAAGTGCATGCCACAAAGGTCTGATGGCCTGAGCTTGATCCACAGAACCCATGAAAAGATGGAGGAGAGAACTAACCTACACACACACACACACACACACATACACACACACACATACACACACACACATACACACACACACATGCCATGCACACGCACACACATCATTCATGCACACACCAACTCACACATACACTATGCACACACAAAAATAATTAGTTAAGTAATTAATTATGATAAATGGTTTTCACCTCCAAAGCTAAGAAGTTACAAGGATAATTCTTTCTCCGGTGGCGTAGACCTCAGTGAACATCCAGACACTCCATCCCAGACACCCCATCCCCACATTAACCCTTTTTCAATTAAGAAAGCGACACTCAAATGAGTACCAAGGCCAGTGGAGCTTAAATCCCATCACGTTAGGCAGGGCCAGCCCTGGAAGAGAAGACTGTGACCTGGACTCGTGATTTGGTCATCCTGTGTTTCTGAGCAGTTCCAGGATTCACTTTCCCAGCCCATGCAGAACTAGAACCCAAGTCCCATACTCACAAGGACCAGTGACCAACTGATGAGCCGGGAGGAGTGGTGGTCTGATGTGGAAATTTCTGGTTTCTTTGGGCACTCTGTTATGTCATGTGATGTTTTCCTGCATGCTATCTTATGAGAGGACGTTTTGTTGAGAGCAGACACATGGTGTTTTTCTGGAAGCTGCCTGGAAAGGGGGCCTGTGGTGTTTTTGCTGGAGTAGTTGCTTGAGAGGACATGTGATGTTTGGAAACCGTGTAAGTATAACCCAATAGACAGTGGACAAAGCTGTGGCATTGGTTTGCCTTGCCACTCTTTGCTGGGGAAGAACACTGTAGACTTAGATTCTTTAAAACCTACTTTAATACGGGTTCTTCAGCCCTTTAACTTCCCTTCTAGCCCACCAGAGGTAGTGGAGAGAAAAGGATTAATAGGGCATGGGGGAAGTGTACCTGTTTAGAAATAGTTCTTTGGGGTGATTTCCATCTTCATTGTCAGGATAGCAGCAATTCAGTTCACATGAATCAGCAGCAGTAACTTAATCCACTTGCAAACACCATTCACGAATCAGCAATGGCAGTTCAATTCAGAAGAAACTGCTAGGCTTTGCCCTCCCTCCCTCCCATCCATCCATCCATCCATCCAGTCTCACCATCTTGGATGGCCTGGAACTCACTGTAGATCAGGCATGCCTGTGCTAAAAGACCTCTACCTGTCTAGCTAGACCTGGCCCCTTTAAGTTTTGTTTTTTTTTTTNTTTTTTTTTTAAGATTTATTTATTTATTATATGTAAATACACTGTAGCTGTCTTCAGACACTCCAGAAGAGGGCGTCAGATCTTGTTATGGATGGTTATGAGCCACCATGTGGTTGCTGGGATTTGAACTCCGGACCTTCGGAAGAGCAGTCGGGTGCTCTTACCCACTGAGCCATCTCTCCAACCCTTAAGGTTTGTTTTAAAGTTTGTTTGTGTGTGTTGTTTGCTGTATATGCACGTGCACATGTGTTTGTGTGTGCACGCGAGAGGGAGTGAGTGAGCCAGTGGCTGATGGTGGACGTCTTCTCTTATTGCCTTTTCTACCTTGTATTTAAGGCAGGGTCTCACTGAAGCTGGAGCCCACTTTGGGGCCTTTCTGACTGGTGCACAAGCGTCTTCCCACCCTTCCCTCCATCCACCCACAGCACTGCCATGTTAGGCTGTCTTACATTGGAGTTGAGAATCTTCATGCCTGTGTGGCGGTCATTTCACCCCGGTCAAGCCTCACCTATGACTGCAGGCAGAGGTTACACGCTGCCGTGAAACCTCCATGCAAGGTGCCAGCTTCACTCCCCACGAGGTCCTGAAGCACTGAGGCCATGAGAAAATCACCTGCTGCTTTAAGCTGCTGTGACGTAGCGTTGCTAGACAACATAGATAACGACTACAGAGAACTCCATCCTAAAACCCAGGGAAGGCTGAGACTTAAATCCCTGTTGTCACTGGTCATGTCCCCAGCTGGTTACAGTAGTCCCCCACCTGGGGTCTGAGGCAAACATAGCACTGGTCTCAGAACCTTCTGGCACAAAACTCACCTGTAAAACATCTGCTCTCATCAGCTGTGACCTGTAGTTTGCATTTTTTGTTTTGTTTGAGTCAGGGTTTTCTTACCTAGCCTAGGATGGCTTCAGAACATCCCTATCTGTCCTGATGAAGCCAGCTGCCACAGTGTTAGTGGCCCTGTAAAGAGGCTTGCATGCCAAAGATCAGAGAGGCTACAGTTTCCAGCCTTTTAGGAGCAAGGCGATCCTAGATCATGGAGACCCTCATGCCTCGGTCTCTCAGGGCTGGGATCTCAGAGGGACATCACCTGTCTGCCTTCTTTGGTTCTCAGCCTAAGCCATTCAGACTTTGTCTTCTGTACCTCCTCAGATGAGACATAATCATGGCCCCATTGTTGTTTGCACAGACTCGCTGGGTGTCAGTCTGAGTCAGTCCAGAGGATGACTTTCCATCTCTTTAAGGGATCTTACTAGGGACCCCTAAAAGACATTTCGTTCATGCCAGACAGCCTACACTTTCAAACAGCATCCTGATACACCCACCAAAGCCACAAATCCTCCAGCATCTTCTTCCTGTACCCTGATGGCTAAAAAGCTGGCCAACAAACAATTTGATTAATTTAGAGTATATCCTTGGATACAGTGCAGTGCCTGGTGCCTTACAGATACTCAAGAAATATTTTGTCCAAGCTTGAGTTTATTGAAAATGTTCTAGGCAAAGAGAAACTGAGTTCTTGGAAAAGAAACAGGGACCTGAAAATCTCCTGGTCCTACTACAGGAACAGAAATGAGGGAATGGCCAAGAAATCTCCATAGCAGGCCCTCTCTGTCAGCACCTGACAGTAAGAAACTGACACTTGTTTTATACAGGGTACCAACTTTTGCAACAACCTGTAATTAGTAAGATACACCTTGTGTGCATGCGCGTGTGCGCACCTGAACACTCTTCCTTGATCTCTCCCTACCTTATACATTGAAGCAACATCTCCCACTCAAACCCAGGGCTCAGAGATCTGACTAGCGCCTGGGACCATCTCACAGCCTGCCATGTGGTCAGATTACAGGCCCCAGACTCTCAGCGCTGGGCATCCGGAATCTGTTGTTTCTCATGCTTGTGCAGCAAGGGCCTTCCCCCACTGAGCCATCTCCCCACCCCACCATGAGGAGATCTTGTCTGTTCTGGTCATATATGACCTTGTGTTGGGGATGATGTACCTCTGTGGTACAGTGCTTGTCTAGAATGCCAGAAGCTCTGAGTTTGATCCCTAACCTGTGAGAAAAAGAAAGAAACAAAGAAACAAAGAAAGAAGCAAGGAAAGATACAAAGATACAAATAAACGGAGGAGAGGAGACTGGACCAAAGAAGGAAGGATAGTATCTTGTTCTCTAGATACAATCAGTATTCAGCACGCTCACACCCAGCCGGCCCCTGGCGTGCCAATATCAGGCCGGTGGCTGGAAGATCATTGCTAAGCATTCATGCTATAATGCACCAGACACTGCACTGCACCCAAGGATACACTCCAAATTCATCAAATTAAGTTTGTTTGTCTGTTTGCTTTTTGTCAACTTTTTTTTTAAAGATTTATTTATTTATTACATGTAAGTACACTGTAGCTGTCTTCAGACACTCCAGAAGAGGGTGTCAGATCTTGTTAGGATGGTTATGAGCCACCATGTGGTTGCTGGGCTTTGAACTCCGGAACCTTCGGAAGAACAGTCGGGTGTTCTTACCCACTGAACCATCTCACCAGCCCTTTTGTCAACTTTTTAGCCATCTTATTTACATGAAGAAACGAAAAGTGTTTGTGGCTTTGGTGGGTGTGACAGGATGCTATACCTGGTATGGTAAGCATTCTCACCAAAACCCCTGCCCTCGCGCACCAGGACCCCACTGGTAGAGCCTTGAAAAAGCCCTAGATAGGAATCTGATGCACTGCTGCTTACAGGGCCCCTCCCCACAGTGCCGGCTTTGGTCATCCTTCCAGAGTCTTCCCTGTCTTGTTTCCTGAAGTCCCAATCACTGTGCCACGTGAGGAGAGTCATGGTCCTACTTTTTGTTGCCCTGAGATAGGACTGAGCTCTGTGGTGGCACGTCACTAACCTCGATATTCACACCCCTTGGGCTCAGGGGCCTACTCTGTTCTGTCTAGAGAACTCTTAACTCATAAAAAATTCTGTCAGTAGGTGGTGGAGGGGGTAGCAGCACACATCTTTAATCCCAGCACTTGGGAGGCGAATGCAGGCAGATATCTGTGAGTTCGAGGCCAACCTGGACTACAGAGCAAATTTTAGGACACTCAGGGTGGTGACACAGAGAAATCCTGTTTCAAACAACAGCTAACAAGGGTTTCTTCATCTCCATATGCACACATCTCTCTCTCTCTCTCTCTCTCTCTCTCTCTCACTCACACACACACACACACACACACACAGAGAGAGAGAGAGAGAGAGAGAGAGAGAGAGAGAGAGAGAGAGAGAGAACTCCTAATTTGGCTCAAAGTGGGTAGGCTTTCTAAGAACACAAGAGTTTATTTGGTCCCATTAAAAACAAGACATTCCTGACAGAGACAAATGCCACACACCAGCCATGGAGAGCAAAGCACTTTGGGAACTGCATGCCCTTTGGTAGAAACAGAGCTTTGGGTGTAAGAGGAAGGTTGGGGCTGCTGGATGGGTTTACTCTTCACAGGCATGCAATGCAAAGATGTTCATGATGAACCAACCATGAAACGAATATAGTACGCCAGGCAAGAGTGTATGTGGTGTGATTCCCTGCTAGCCGAGAACAGACCTGAACATCGGCCATGAAAGCATGAAGAGAGATGCAGCGAGGCTCCAGGGGCACAGTGCAATCCCAGCAGGAGAGGTCACAAGTTTCAAGCTAACCTGGGCTACGTAGTGAGGCTCTGCCTCAAAAATAAATGAAACACAGTGAAAAAGAACATACACGAAACCAACAGTTTGTACTTCTGGGGAGATGAGACAGAAGGAGACAGGAGAGAGGACAGGGGGACAGTGCCCCCCTTTGATTCCCAATGACTTCGTATTGCTCGAATCTGCCTGCTTTAGAGAGCTCACACATTGAAATACTCTAAAGAGCTAAACAACCACAGTTGCCTTACATAGTTACCTATGCATTCTTTATGGCATCTGGGGGATAACCGGGACATGGACTGGATATAAGATGTCATTAAATGTCCTTAATTTTAACCATATATGAAAAGATTCTTGGGGCTGGAGAGATGGCTCAGTGGTTAAGATGGCTGCTCTTCCGGAAGACCTGGATTCAATTCCCAGCCTCCACACGGTAGCTTACAACTCTCTGTAACTCAAGTTCCACTGGATTCAACTCCCACATACAGACATATATGTAGGCCAAACATGGAATGCAATTAAAAATAAAAAGATAAATAAATTTTTTAAATTCTTGATTTTCAGAAGAAATCATGATATTCCACAGAGGGCCCCTAAGCTGAGCATGAATCTTAGCTAGGGTTGTACCACTGGGAACAGACACCATCACCAAGGCAACTCTTAAAAGGACATTTAATTGGAGCTGGCTTACAGGTTCAGAGGTTCAGTCCATTATCACCAAAGCTGGAACATAGCAGCATCCAGGCAGACATGGTGCAGGAGGAGCTGAGAGTTCTACATCTTCATCTGAAGGCTGCTAGCAGAATACTGGCTTCCAGGCAGCTAGGAAGAGGGTCTTAAGGCCCACATCCACAGTGACACGCCTGTTCCAACAGGGCCACTCCTTCTAACAATGCCACTCCTTGGGCCGAGTATATGCAAACCATCACAGGCTGGAACCATGAATTTATCCATTCTCCTGATGTGTGGGTTTCTCCTGCGGTATTCTGTGGCCTGATGACAGAAGGCAGAGGGGAGGTGCCTAGGAGGGTCCAAGACCAGGACTATGGGTTTGATAAAGGATCAAGACTATGGTTGCTGAGGGCGTCTAAGCTGTATGGAGAAAAAAAGAGGTAAGTCAGGAGGTCCCTGACTATAGTTCTATATTTAGCCCCCCCTCTCTCTCCTTCTTCCTTCCCCCCTCTCTCCCTTCCTCCCTCCTTCCCTCCCTCCCTCTCCTTTCTGTGTGTATGTCCTCCCCGACCTGAACCTTTTATTTGACTGCATTGTAGATCAAGCTCTGTAGATCTGCCTGCCTCTGCCTCCCAAGTGCTGGGATCAAAGGCGTGTGCCACCACGCCCCTCTGCTTGTGTATGTACCTTGAAGGGAGGGAGGCAGAGGTTCATCCACCACAGAAGCAAAGGCCCCATTATCAACAGACGGTGACTCATGTCTAGCTACTTAATGTCTCCCACTCAGGATGACACAAGGACACAGAAATGGCTGTAAAAAAAAAAAAAAAAAAAAAAAATCCAAGATGGGGCAAAGTGAAGTTGGGAACCCAGAACACATAACATTGAGACCCAAGGGCAGACACATCATCAGACTCCTAGCCCGGATAGCCTCGTCCAGACGACCTTGGCTGCTGTGCCCATCTTTCTGCGCACTGGCTCTCTGGCAGTTGCACAGGCTTCTTGGCTAACTTAACATCCCTCCAAACAACTCCCATTACTCTTTCATCTTTAGGGTAGCTGGTGTAAGTATCGGTACTCACTGCCAAGAATATTGAGTGGAATATAAATTGTACCAGATGATGGTAGGCCAAAGATTATCCGAAAGCTGGGAGAAAGAATTATTTGGCTTCGTTAGGGCTGTAGAGTTATGAGCATTCAGGAATTCTTGAATCCCTTGGATAGCCAGTAGCCTATGCCATATGATGTAAAACAATTAATTAAACCGTTGCCCTTGGTCACCTAAAATAAAGTATTCCCTGGGAGCAAGGTTTCAGGAGACTACAGGCCAGTGAATCTACTACAATGCATTTTACAGAAAGTGAAAAACAAGCTGGAACCCTCAGCTGAAACCAACAAATTAAACCCACAGGCCACGCTGAAACTTACTTTATCATATTTTATAAGGGCTGGCAGAAAAGTAAGCCAATCCCAACGCTGCTCCCCCACAGTTGAACAAACCACAGCTCTATCAAGTTAAAATGCTGACTGGGAAAAGCAACACCTTAGGGACAGGGACACGACATAAGGACATAACAGGGACATTCAGAAGCTTTGGGCTGCCTTAATCCCCAGCTACTGTGGCTTTCCTAATTAGTTCAAGCAACCTTCACCCTTGTCTGACAATGCCCTGTTGTCTGATGCTGTGATGACAACATCCGGGGATCCCACTGAGCCTCAAGCTTCACCCTCCTCCCCAACATTCTTTCCAAATCCATGAGAACCCAGGATGCCCGCTGGGGAAGCAAACTGAGAGAGAACAGGCTTCCAAACCAATCCAAACCAAACCAAACCAACCCAGGACTTGACATCTAGGGGACTTGAGAGTGTCCTCACAAAGAAAGAGTGACACATTTTAACGTTGGCTGAATTTAGTATAAGTGAGCGCTTCTGAAGCTGCTGAGGTGAACTTCCCGGCTGGACAGCAGCAGGGAGCGGCTCTGTTGGAGAAGCGGACAACTGGAAGGGGTCCCGAATCCCTAGTCTACAAAGAACCTTCTACTAAAGCGCGTTCTCTCTCGACTGCCGTCGCCCTGACAAAGCGCCTTTTAAAGATATTAGGAGGGAAACGTCTGAGTTTCTTTCTAAGGATGTTGTGGCGGGGTGGTCCGTGACCCACGAATGCAGGATAAATCCTTGGTGACATTACAACTCCAAGTCAGGCTGAATTTATTGAATTTGGGATAAGGAAGTAGGAATGGACAGAGTCCACTGTGTGAAATGGATCAACTACTATGTGTGCTGTGATTCCTGAGTGGTGTTTGCGAATAGATCTAGCTGCTGGAGCTGATTCGTGGAAACTAAACCTCTGATATCCTGACAACACAGATTAGATTTGATCCAAAGAACTATTTCTAAACAGGTGCACATCCTCCTTTGCCCTATTAACCTTTCCTTTCTACTATCTCGC
Source organism: Mus pahari (assembly GCF_900095145.1). Taxonomy (NCBI): domain Eukaryota; kingdom Metazoa; phylum Chordata; class Mammalia; order Rodentia; family Muridae; genus Mus; species Mus pahari. Next base: position 156,525,768 of record NC_034590.1, on the reverse strand, counting down.
GTGGTGGCGGGCTAGAAGAGACATTAAAACATTTTTAAACCCTTATGAAAAATAAGTTTAAGGGGCTCAATGGGTACGAGCACTGCTCTTCCAAAGGTCCTGAGTTCAAATCCCAGCTACCACATGGTGACTCACAACCACCTATAATGAGATCTGATGCCCTCTTCTGGTGTGTCTGAAGACAGCTACAGTGTACTTATGTATAATAATAAATAAATCTTTGGGCCAGAGCGAGAGGAGTTGACCAGAGTGGGTGGGGTTGACCAGAGCGAACAGAGGTCCTAAAAATTCAATTCCCAGCAACCACATGAAGTCTCACAACCATTTGTACAGCTACAGTGTACTCACATACATAAAATAATAAAGAAATCTTAAAAAAAAAAACAAAAAGTTTTTAAAAAAAATCTAAGCCCACAATCTCTCGCTCTCATCTATCTATCTCAATCTCTATCTCTATCTTTGCGTTTTCAAGACAGGGTTTCTCTGTGTAGCCCTAGATGTCCTGGAACTCCTGTAGACCAGGCTGGCCTCGAACTCACAGAGTTCCACTTGCCTCTGCCTCCTGGGTGCTGGGATTAAAGGTGTGTGCCAAGACCAGTGGTCAGCCCCTGTCACAGGTCAAAGGGTTTCAGTAACAAAACCTAAGAGAGAGTTTCCTCTGGTCGGTCCTTCACCAGGCACTGTCAGGACCTCTCCATGTACTCCTGAGGTAATGACCCAAAGGTCAAGGCGAAAGCCACACTTGCACTTCAGCCTCTCCTACAGGTCCTTCTCATGCCCTGTGCTGGGATGCTCTTGTCAGGACGTCAGTGCTGATAATTGCTACCCAGAAACCTGGAGACTCAGCCACCCTACTCTTCCTGCCTCCAAAGACAGGAGGGCAGAGAGAGTAGCCGCTGTCTGAGGAGGAGAACCGGTTGGAATGTTGTCTCTTCCCTGGGTTCTGGCTGTTCCAAGGGATTGAAAGGGAGTCGGTGCAGCATGGGGGGAAGGGGGCAGGGCAGAAGGAGACACTTAGGGCATTTTCTTTTCTTTTCTTTTCTTTTCTTTTCTTTTCTTTTCTTTTCTTTCTTTCTTTCTTTCTTTCTTTCTTTCTTTCTTTCTTTCTTTCTTTCTTTCTTTCTTTCTTTCTTTTTCTTTTGAGACAGGGTTTCTCTGTGTAGCCCTGGCTGTCCTGGAACTCACTCTGTAGACCAGGCTGGCCTCAAATTCAGAAATCCGCCTGCCTCTGCCTTCCAAGCGCTGGGATTAAAGGTGTGAGCCATAACCACCTGGCCACTTAGGGCATCTTCTTCTCAAGGGTAAGTAAGGGACTACATCTGAAATATGGCAGCCGTGCCCTTGCCTGTGCCCTTGCCCGTGCCTGATCCTTTAAGGACACTGCTGGCTGGGCCAAATAAAGTAAGAAGTGGGGATAAAACTGTCCGACTCCATGGGGATCCTTGGGCACTCACCTTGGATTCAGGCCTTATTAAGCTCACCTAGAGTCATTAAGGGCATGGGATGCCATAGAGCTAGAGGGATGGATCTTTGGATCCAAGGCAAAGCATGAATTACTCCTCCCAGATTCTCCACTGCAAACCTTCCATAGCAGGGTGAAGGCTGACCCAAAGGCCCCTGCCCACTTGCTCTCCAAGGCTTCTCTTCCTGTGGCTGAGGATGTGGGTTGTTATCTGGCTGTGTCTTGGTGTAGTGTGTAAGGTCAGGAGACCTGAGTCTTGCCTCTGCCAGGCAACCCATGTGAGTCCTAGGACCACCTCTGCAGTCACAGTCCCTACAATCCTGTCCTCAAAAGGAGAAGAAGGAGCCCACCATCAAGTGATACCCCAAAATGCAGCAGAGCCCAGGGAGCTGTGAGAACTGAGCTCTATGGTCCAGGGTTGATGGAGCGATCCAGCTGTGGTCGCTGTATAGTTAGTGTCTCATCGTCTCTGCTCTGGACATCCCAGTTCTGATAGAGTAGAGACTCATGGGGTTTACTACTCCGGTCCAAGCATACGGCTGCCTGGATTCCTGACAATCTTAACCGCTGAGCCATCTCTCCAGCCCCACACCACGATTCCTGACAATCTTAAGAGTCATATGTTCTGGGGCTGGAAAGATGGCTCAGTGGTTAAGAGCACTGACTGCTCTTCCTAAGGTCCTGAGTTCAAATCCCAGCAACCACATGGTGACTCCCTCTTCTGGTGTGTCTGAAGACAGCTACAGTGTACTTACATCTAATAAATAAATAAATATATAAATAAATATATAAATAAATAAATCTTAAAAAAAAAAAAAAAAAGAGTCGTATAGTCGTATGTTCAGGGGAATTGGTACCGGAGTTCTCCTGTTCTCCTCTCTCAAGAACTAGCTTGTATTTCTTCTCCTAATCATGGAGAAGTAAGATGCAGGAGGCAGGCTTCAAAATGAGAGCCCATTTCTCACCCGTTTGTGTGTTTCTGTTGAACTGTAATCTGATGTGGGTGTCTCCTAGAGGAACCCACTGCCTGGGGCCTGATGGCCTGTGACACATGCCTCTGGATCTTCTCCATCTATTCTGACTTTTCAACACCTTGACCACTGCCAGGCAATAGGTAGAGTAAAGGCATCCTGAATTAGAAAGGAAAACCTTTCTTTGGACAATGCTTTCTTGGGGCACCACCCTGTACCCCCACCCTAGTACAGGCATCTCTTTGCAAGAAGATACTGACTGGAGCCTCATGGGCCCTGGGTGTGGGTGCAACCGTAAGTGACGTCTACCTCCCTCTGACAGGAAAAGTCCAGGCTGCTCTGTGGAGTATCAGTAGAAACCATTCCGGAGAGAAAAGCTGAAAAACGTTGAATGAGTGGCCTCTTTCCCTAAACTGGAGCCTGTGGACCACCTCAGTACGCATACCCACTTCCTCCACCTTAACCTAGGAAAGAGAAGCCAGTCTGTCTAGGCTGCTAGAGTCCCAGAGGCATGGAAATAACAGGCTTTTCCTTGGGGCTTCTCTGATGCAAACAAGCAAACTGCCCCCTTCCTTTCTCCGTGTTTATCCCTGGGCAGAGTAATCACACTGCCTCTGTGCCAGCCACGCTGAACTGGAAAGAGCTTGCCTTTGAACCTATGATTGGAAAGAGAAGTCTGAGCCTATGACTACAAAACCATCCATTTACAAAGCTGGACAGCCTAGAGCTAGCTCAGCCAAACTGGGAACAAGCAAGGGGGGGGGGTTCCTGTGGACAGCAAGTTAAAGGTGAGATGCTGAGGGGAGGGCCCTTAAAGGCTTTTCCTGTGGACTTGTGGGACGGGCCTCAGAGTCTCTGTACATTCAGGAATGACCATGTGGGGAAAGCAGCTCTCTGCGCATGTGGCATCCATGAACAAGAACTCTTAGCCGGAGCAAAGAGATAAATGTATGGGCATAAGTAGACTCCGGTCATCCCGAAAAGAAATGGCAGCAGCGTGCATGCCTCTGTGTGTGTGTGTGTGTGTGTGTGTGTGTGTGTGTGTGTGTGTGTACCACACAATGTGGAGATAGGTAGATGCAGGTGGTGAGTGATAGGCACTACATCTCAGCAGTTCCACCCCTGCTGGGAAGCTCCTGTGTGGCTCTCTAAGATAGAGAGAGCACTTCTCTTGGGTTCTCCACCCATCTCCTTCTGGGCTTTCGCTAGATCTTACCACACAAACTTCCTACACTGCTGAATGCTTGGGAATGAGGCGATTAGCTGACTAGTCTTAGAGCACCTAACTAATGTAACTTTTGGAGTATTTGGGGGGCAGAGCCTCCAGCTGGAAAGCACTTCTTCAACCCCACCCTGCTCCCAAGAGTGGAAAACCTGGGTCTCTCCACCCCGGGGCACTCGGAGCCATTCCTGGAGTGCCTGCAGAGAGCCAACACTTTTTACCAGAGTTATCTCCTTAATCCCCTCGGTAATCCGGAGATGGGCTGGCCCTATAATATACACAAGGAAATTGCAAGCTCCTAAAACTTAATTAACTTGCCCGAGGTTAGACAGCAGAGAAGACAGGCTCAGTGAATCGGCTGATATCCAAAGACACTTAAACTGTTGCCTGGGAGTGAGAGAGGGCTTTAGATGGAGAGCAGGTGCAGGAAAGGGACCAAGGATCAGAGGAACCTTGCAGAGAACTGGGAAAGCAGCAGATCAGGACCCAAGCATGCTGGAAGAGCACACTGAAACGTCCCCCACTGTCCCTCTGTCCGTCCGTCCATATATTCAAATTTAAAAAAAAAAAAAAAAAAAGAGCACAGGGGAACTTGAGCAAATGAAGCAAAATTGGAGACCATGGTTGCCCGGCCAGTTTGAGACCTGAATCAGGACTCAGGGGTGGAAGTCACAGCCCCTGGATGCAGGCCAGCAGCCACATTAGGTACAGTCAGCCCTCAGTCAGCCCTCTGCCACTCAGAGTGCGGGCCACACCCCAGCTCTCAGGCAGTGAGTCTGTATTTAACAAGCTCCCTGGTGATTCTCGCACACACTAGAGTTTGGACACAGGCAGTGACTATTTGTGGTCAAGGGAACTCACCTTATGCTGTGCATGAGAGAGCTCCCTAGGGACACTGCTCCACCTCCTCTGCTCCTGCAGGAAGGGAGGGAGGGGAGAAGCTCTCCACTCATATTTTGATTAAAACTCGCTCATTAGAAGGTTACTGCAGAGTGTGGTGGCTCACACCTTTAATCCTAGCACTGGGGAAGCAGAAGCAGGCAGATCTCTGAGTTCGAGATCAGCATGGTCTACATAGAGAGTTCCAGGACAGCCAGAGCTACATAGTGAGACCCTGTCTCAAAAAAAAAATCATAATAAATTATTATTATTTCTGTATCATTATTATTGTTAGCATGACAATCTCTAGCCCCCTCCCTCCCGCTCTTACCATCCTGTTCACTCCCACCGCCCTCCACCCTGTATCCCAGAGCAGCCTCTCCCATGCAAGCTTTGCATGAGCAGATGGAAGGGGAAGGATTTTCCTTCCTGGTTCTCCGCTCTTTTGTCTAATAAAGTATGATTCATTTGCTTCTATTTTTAACTTTCTGCTGGTTTGATCCTCCCATGTGTGAGACCCAGAGGCAGCAACAGAGGAAGGACTGTGGAAGACGGAGCCTCCTTCCAATCCTAGAGGCTCCTGAAAGGAGTCAAACCCAGCTGGGAAAAGCCCAAAGCGTGGGCTCATTTAGGTGTGTGTGGGGAGTCTCAGGCCTGACAGAACTACAAGCTCAAGAAGGTGTGTGTGTGTGTGTGTGTGTGTGTGTGTGTGTGTGTGTGTGTGAGCGCGCGTGCGTGCGCATGTATGTGTATGGTATGTGTATCTGTATATGCATGCTGTGTGTCTGTGTTTGTGCTGTGTGTTTTTGTGTGTGTATGTATGTATCTGTGTATACATGTATAAGCAAGTGTGCATATGTATGTATATATGTGTGTCTGTGTATATATATATATATATATATATATATGATGTGTGTATGTGTGTCTGTGTATTGTGTGCTGTGTGTCTGTGTATGTGTGCTGTGTGTCTGTATATGTGTGTGCTGTGTGTGTAGGTGTGTCTGTGTATGTGTGTGTCTGTGTGTTGTTTGTCTGTGTATCTGTGTATGTGTGTATGAGTTCTTGTATATGTATGTATGTGTATGAGTCTGTGTGTCTATGTGCATGTTTTGTGTGTGTGTGTGAGTGTGTGTATATGTGTATGTGAATGTGTGTGTACATGTGTGTGTACAGCAGACTGGGTTGGGCTGGAGGTGAGCTTCCCAGATCTCTAAAGGTCAAATGCCCAGCTCACTTCTCTGTTGGATGGTCCTTCCAAAATAGCAAGCCCCGACCCAGAGCTAGCTCACTCCAACCTTCCCCAATCCACTGCGCCCCTGCACTTGACCATCGCATCCAAATACCCTAGCTCCAACGCTAGATGGACTCTGAAAGCTGGCGCCCTTGCCTACCAACCAAGTGTTCTTAGGCAAGGTTGTTTAACTTCTCCAGGTGTAAGTAAAGGAAAATAATATCTATCACATACGATGATGTTTAGGAATGAATAGTATTTTTATATTCTAGCTCAGTACTCGGAACACTGCAAGTGCGTCATAATACTAATTTTTAGTACTATTTTTTTTTTAATCTTTTTGTGCCTGATCCAGAAGCCACTCCAGCCCTGACTCTACTCACAAGCTTATTCAGAGCGTCTCTCCTTCTGTGACCCGTAGAGGGCGCCGGAAACCCATTTGTCCTGAGTTTCCGAGTTTAAGCAAGGTCTAGCTCCCTTTTAAAAGCTAGAGGCCACCTTTGGATCACAAGGTTCCTTCCTCCCTAGGCACAGGAATAAATGTGGGGTCTAAGACCCCAGGGTTGAAAAAACAACAGCGGCAGCTCCCAGGACAGCCTTCCTTGCTCAGGCGCACTGCTGCGGCTGGGACATTGCACCAGCACCGATCCCCACGTCCCCTCCCACCTTCTCACGCAAGGAGCTGGATCTCCGGCTTTGCAGGAGGTGGTAGGGGGCACTGAAAGGTCTGGGATTTTCTGGGTCTTCTGCCAGAATTCAGGGCAGCCTGGCCTCCTCAAGCCCAACCACAGGACCTTAGGGTTTCTTCCTTGCTAGGGCTGCAAAAGGAAAGCTGAAACCCGGGTTGGAGGAAGTCCCCACCCCCCAGGCTCTCCTGCAGAATTGGACCCTCCTCCCTCTGGGCTAGGGGAATAGGGAGAAGACCTAGAGAGCCTGTGGAACTAGCCAGGCAGTGTGGCAGGCATCAGCTTGTGAGAGGGTAACCACAAGTCCCGGCAGTGAAATGTGCTCTGTGTGTGTGCCTGACTCCACACACCCGCGGCTCCACTTGTGCAACATTGCACACCCAGGATATTGTAGGCTGTATACAGGAGTACAGGCTGGGAGAAAGGAGATGAGCACATTTATACTCATTCTCCAGCACAAGTGGGGTACCCCTAGTTTTCTATGCTTACCTGACTCCCCCATCCCCCATCCAATAGCACTCCAGGTCTAGGTCACACCAGGTTTTCTCTGGGCTAACTGGAAAACCCGTCCTGGCTCCAGCCTGCCCTCAGCCTGTTCCATCAGAGTCTCCACAACCAGGAACCCAGAGGAGAGCATGGTGTGTGGGTACCTGAGAGAGGGCTTCTGCGAGCTAAACAAGCTCGAAGTAAATCAAAGCCAGTCTTAGCCAAGCTGGAAAAGTGGTGGGAGCAACTGGGAGGGAGGGAAACCTTTGTGAAGTACACTAAAGTAGGAATGGGGAAGTTCCAGGGTGGGAGAAACCCGGGTCTGAGCTCAGGGGCCCTAAGGAAAGGAGTATCTACCTTCCAGCACTTCCAGCTACTATGGCTGCTGAGCCCCAACTGTCTTAGCTTAGTGGCAGGCACCTGCTTAAATGTCTCAGAAGCCTACTGCCTATACCAGTGTCTCTCAGCCTGTGTGGAGTCAAGATTGGGGGCTGAACTACCTTTTCAATGGAGTCACCCAAAACCATCAGAAAACACAGATATTTACGTCCATGACAGCAGTAAAGTTACAGTTGAAAAGTAGCTACTAAAACATGTCTACTGAGAAACTGTATCAAAGGGTCACAGCACTAGAAGGTGGAGAACCACTGACCTATATTGTAATTCACAGGCCACAAAGGGACATTTATCTAAGGCAGAGCACCTCCCGGGGAAGTCATGGGAGGACATCAATACTCATCCACCAGAGAGTGCCTGCACAGCCCCCAAGCACAGATCTGGCCACACAAAGCCTTCATTATAGTTAGCAGGTTGAGCCAGATTTTCTGTGTGTCGCCCACTGCACAACTTGGGGGATCTTTGGTTCTCAGCTCCTCCTGGATTCCTGGGGCCACAGACTTGACAAAGTCTTAGCTGCTGCCCAGGACTCTGCGCTGGGGACTTGGCCATTGCCACAGACTCACTCACGCCTCAGAAGGAAATAGGCCTTTCTGCCTAGACAGGTTTATTACTACTGTTTCTTCTCTCAACGCCTCAGCACACAGGTTATTATTTAGATGATTTTTTCCCATTTCTGTTTTTTTTTTTTCTTTCTTTTTTTTTTTTATGTGAAACAGAGTTTCTGACAGACGTGATAGAAAACAGAGAGTTTCGAGTTTATTTTTTCTTGGAGCTTTTGGCCTTGACCCTCCTGAGGGGAGGGTGCAGCAGCTCGGTGCAAGCCTGGCCGGGCCACCGCCTTCCTAGGGTTGCAGCGCTCTGGGAGCGCTCGGTGCACGCGGGATTCGCTGAGATTCGGGCCCAACGAATTCCTGGCGGATAGGGAAAAGTACCGCGTTACTTCTCAGCGTCAAGGATCCCCAAACTTCCTGAAGTCTGATACCCTTGGGAGGTCTCATCCAGGGCCTGGGAATCCCCAAGCAGTTCCAGGAGTGAGCGAAATCCAGAGACCGGGAGCAGGCAGGCTGTGTGGATAGCTCATTTGGACTTCATGCATCCGCCACGGCGCTAGGAATGAAGCCGGGATAAACTATGCTCTGGTCCCAGAACTTAGCAGCATCGGAGAGCAGCAGCGGGGCTTAAGACTTGCATCTGCTGACCCAGTTATGAGTGCCAGGGCAAAGCTATGAAGAGAAAGTATCAGGCACGGGTGCCCAACTTTGTCTTCTGTCTCTTCAAGAGAAGGTGAGAGTAGCTTTGGAGTTACTTGGGGACTTTTATGTTTGGGCTCTGGGATCTCTGAGTTCCTCCGTTGGGCAGCTTAGGGAGGAAATATCGGGGCCCTCCAGTCAGGAAAGACCTTGTCCAGGATATCAAAAGGCACAGGTCGCACACAGAAGACTCTTCCACATTACAAAAGGAGGGGATGGAAAACAACCCGGGCAGAGATAAAGGTGGTGGTGCTCTACAGCTGCAGCCCCACACCGAATTTAGAGGCAGCCAGTCTGGTCCAGTTTAGAAAAAATCCTCAGGGTTCTGGAAAGTCACTTCTGGACTTGGCTTGGTACTGGGTGTTATGACTTTGCATGACTGCTCCCTAGAGATTGCACGGACCCTCTCCTGTGTAATAGAGAGCTTGCTAAAGACAGTCCGAGCACCTGTGGCCTGGAAAGCCTGCCAGGAATCCTGGGTTTCCTTTTTACCAAGAAGCCCTTCTTTGGATGAGGGAGTCTCAGAGGCGCAAACTCAGAGGCTACCCAGCCTCTTTTTCCTTGGGCTTTCTGGGTGGTTGACTCTTTGTCCCTGTATTGCAACCTGGCCATGAGTGCCAATAGCCACAGAACAGTGACTTGGGTGATGTTGGTGTAAACGGTTCCATGTGACTGTCCAGACCCCAACCACACGGAACTTCCCACCTATAAAATTCTCCAAAGAACCAACTCCCAACCTCCTACTTAATTTCGTTCCCAGTGAGTTCTCCAGTCCCACCTCCCACTCCCAGGCCCAAATTCCTTTCTTTTTGTTGTTTTACAGTTGGTCTGGTAGTTCAAAAAATGAGAGATGAGGGTGTGTGGGTATTGTAAGCACTGCTTTGGCCCCGAGGTCCTTGGAAGGTCACTTTCGTAGATTCCTGATAGTCCGGGCTGGTATTGAGAGTCCAGGCAGGGAAGATTCTGGCTAAACCTTTGACTCAATGACTTGACTTGGTGTCCTAGCTTGCTAGGAAAGGAACGGAGCCCCTGCACTCCTTAACAGATGTTGATCACCCTGAAGTGTACCCTGCATACTCACCTCACAACCTCAAGTGTGCACATCATCAGTGCTGACTTGCAGCTACTCACACATAGCCACACACTCTCGCCCCGCAGGGCCACCCTCCCACAACCCTCCACACTTCCTGCAATTAAAACCAACACACACAAGTACCTGCCACACACATGGTTATCCCTCGCACTTAATTACACCTATACAATTAGAGATGATACACACTCTGAAACACACGTTTACCACAAAACCAGATTCACAAAGGAAAACTAATGTGTACTTCCATCATATTAACGTGATTCATATACAATTTAAAAACATGGCTAATCACAAAATTACCCCCAAATGGCTCATTCTTACATGGTCACACACACACACACACACACACACACACACACACCACTACTGTAAGCTCAACTTAAGGAGAAACAAACACTTTTTACACTAAAACTTCCAACATAATCACACCTTCAAATCTCATTATAAGCATTCACTAACAGTAACAGACTGGTTGCTCACACAAAACACACAGCTCTCATTCCCAAAGACAACTATCCCATTCTCAAACTCAGGATGGCCTGGCTCCCCTCAGCATCACCTTCTCCCTTTCCCTTTCCTCTCTCTGCAGAGCCTGATAATCTTGCACATCCATTCCTCCCGCAGATCCAGTCTGCTAGCTGCTGTTTCTGAAGCTCCATCTTGCACCAAACCCTGGGCTCCTTGGCAAGGAGCAGACAGCCCGAGTCCTGATCCGGAGGGTTTTATTATTTTTCCACATAAATTACACAAGCACTTTATAAAATGGTTACACAGGAAACACCTTATAAGCGCTTAACTTATAAGGGCATAACTTACCCCCCTCCCCAAACAGGATCTGGAGAAATGGGCTGCGTTTGTGTGAAAGCCTGTCTGTGCATACCTGGGTGACGCTGGGATGTGTGGCTGAGGACCTGACAGGCCATGTTTAGCTGTTGTGTGTGCCACTATGTGTGACTATGGCCTTGTGTTTGAGGTCCGTGCTGTTTGGCTGAGTCTGAGAGTCACCCCAGACTATGCCTCGCAACAAGGGTCATTTGCTATGATCCTGTGTGTGCATTGACACTCTGCCATAGGCCCCTGTGTGTGGCTCTGGGGTGATACCAGGAGGGACAGAGGTATCACCTCTGTGTGGGCCTCCGGGCTCTCCTCCGAGGAGAGGAATAGAGAGGTTTCCAGCTTTAGTACAGATGGCTGCCTGGGGATCCCAGAAGCCTTCCGGACCCCACTTCCCTTGGGTCTCTCTGTCCCATGTTAAAAATCAGTAAATTTTATGAAATAGAGGAAAACAGAGGATTCTGAACTGTTCCAGTGTGAGGGCAGGATCACACAGGCTCTGGGAAGATGTCTTTGCCTGTATCCCCAGCCCTCTTCCACCGAAGACAGGAAGTGTCCGCAGGGGTGTGGAGGCGGTGCTTGGGAGCCTTGCCAGAAGCCCCCATTTCCCTCCTGCGTGCAGTCAGAAAGGGTGTCGAGAGTTCTGGTTCTCAGGAAAGCCCTCAATGGGCCTTGGGTCCTCACTCGCAGGCCGAAGCCACGGAAGTGACGCTGGTGATTTTTGTGGAGTCGTCAGACCACGGCTGCAGGTTCTGCAGGGCGAATAGCGAGGAGTTGTGCACGCACAGTGGGTCTGCAGGCAGAGGCTGGGCCAGGCTCTTCTGGAAGGCTTCCTGCTGCAGCTGCAGGAGGATACGGTTCGCCTGCTGCCTCTCGGCCTCACGTTCCTCTGCTGTCTGTCGCCTGCGTGGGGAACAAGCAATTACTAGCCAGGACTCTAACCCTCTTCCCGCGCCTGCGCAGGCCCGGGAGCAAGCTCCCAGGAGACAGTCCCTTTGGCACCCCTCAGTTTCTTTATGGCCCCATTAAGGCACTTTCCACTCTTGGGGGTTCTGACTCTGACGAAAACATTGGAAACCCCAAAAATGGATGGAGCAGAAGTGTCTTAGAGGCGCAATGAAAAAGTCCAACGGACCGAAACTCTTGGGCCTCCCCATTAAGTCACATAGCCTACACTCTCAAGGGCACACCATGGATAAACTGGTCTATCCCAAGACCAGATGCTATCCCATGCCTGAAAGACCTCCAGCCTGCCCAGGCCTCAGACCTCCGGTGCCAAACCCAGTGCCCCTAGGCTCTCTCCGGACCTAGCTTCCTCCCAGGCGGTCTAGAGAGGCGGTGACTCACTTATTCCATTTAATGCCGCCCCTCCACCCTGTCAACTGAGATCAAACGTCTGTCTCTAAGGTGGACAGACCTAATGGGAGTCCCCGGGGCCTCCAGAAGCAATTTGTAGGCGATCGATGAAACCGCTTGAAGCTCGCGGCTCTTCCCCGGGCGAGGCGGACGCCCGCCTGTTCTCACAGCGCCTTTCTGACTTCCTTGTCTTTCTGTCTCTCATCTTCCCCGTCTCCCTGAATTTTAAACTGCCCAAATGTTTCCCTCCACACTCTGTCTTACCCTATGTTTTTTTCTTCACCCCTTCCTTTCCTCTGAATTAGGGGAATTAGTTCGAAGTGAAAAATCACGTTTTAAATAATCCGATACCTTCCTTCACACACAGATTTCTGGCTGCTTGTATTTCTCCCGCACCACTCGCCCCACCTTTAATTTTTTTATTATTATTTTCTTCTAAAATGGACCATCTTTGTCCCTCCCCTTTGTGTTAAGTTCCTCGCCTCGCCTGTGGCTGGCATTCTAAGCACCAGCCCCCTTCCACCTTCGAAAGCTCTGAGGGTACCAGTCACCCTCCTCAGCTAGCCCAGCTCCTCCTTTAACTAGCTTTCCAAAGGGCTGAAAGCCCGTTCCCCACCCCTTCCCCAGCCACAGGAATGTTGGTGGGGGACAGACGACTCGCAGGGGCCCGGGCTTCCTTTGTGGCCTCGAAGGCGGAATCTCGGGCAGATTCCTCGCCTTCATTCAGAAAAAGAGGAAACTCCAATTCCTTCCTCCCGCTCTAGGCCCGCCCGGAGCGGCGCCGCCAATTTTTGCTCAGACTCTTGCCACAGCACCTCCCCAGGGTCTGAGCTCAGAGACTCCCCGGAGCATAAGGAGAATGAGAGGAGTGTGGAAAGGTTCAGGGGTGCACGGGGTTCAGGGAATAAAGCTGCTTAGGGTGTGTGGTGGCCTAATATTAGTAAGAATTGGGGGAAAGGGTGAGCAGAAGATGAGGAAGGCCGAGGTGTATGCATTCGGGGGAAAAAAAATAAAAGAAAACGAGAGAGAGCGTGGCGAGCGCTGTCGTCGGTGGATGACAGAAGGAAAATGTCTCTTTCTTCCTCCCTCACACCCATCTGTTCCTAATTGATCCTCCCCCTTTCAGTGGGACCCGAGAATCCCCGCCACAGCCGGCGCAGATTGATTTTCCCCTTCCAGGATGGGGGACGACTGCGCAGAGCTCAAGCGCCTGGGGAGGAGGCAGTAAGTAGCGGCAGCCGGCGGTCCGGGGCCCCAGACGCTCGGCGGAGAGTCCGGCTGGAGCGCAGAGACCTGGCGCGGCTCCCTCTGTCTCAGGGTCAGGGGAGGTTCCACCCGGTAAAGGCAGGCTGGGCAATCAAAAGCCCCTAAAGGACTCCCTGAGTATTGAAGTCCGGATCGCATAGACTGGTTTATAGGCCCATTTGCTTCAGCGGCAGAGACGAGCAGCATCTACACTGGGTAGACAGTGCTGTCCTGAAAGCCCTGTAGCGTCTCTTAAAACACAGGAAGGATTCTCCAGCCCCACCAAGCTACTGCCCTTCATTGTTTGTGGTCTCCAGTGACTGTAGACGCTCACTTGTCTAAACCGATCGGAAACCAGCAAGCAGAGGGAGTGCGTGCAATCCGAGAGAGGCAGGGGAAGCCCGCTCCACCGCCACCGGTCCGCCCCGCGAGCTCACCTCCATTTCGTCCTCCGGTTCTGGAACCAGGTTTTTACTTGCGCATCGGTCATTTTGAGCGCCTTGGCCAGAGCAGCGCGCTCCGCCGAAGCCAAGTACTTCTGGCGGTGGAAGCGCTTTTCCAGCTCACAGATCTGCAGGCGCGTGAAGGAGGTGCGCGGCTTCTTCTTCTTAGGGGGCGTCCGGTTCTGATAGGGGTGACCTATACGGCGTGTTACAGTGAAGGGTGAGAGGGCCACTGGAGCGGGAGACAGACAGACGGCAGAGGCAAGCGGCAGAGCGTCAGGAGGCGTCCCAGGCCCGACACCCCGCGAGTCAGAGCGCACTGGCTGTATCCCCTAAAAGCAAGGGGACCCGGCAACCCTCCACCTCCAGCCCAGGATCGCAAAGGGCTCCCTCCTGCCTGCCAGGCTGACGTCTCCCCTAGCTGCTGCTTAGGAAATCTCCCTAGGCAGGGACTTCAGAGATCCCATCTGCTTCCCCTTTGACTCCCCTCTCCCCTACTTAGGGACAGCAAAGCATCTCTCCTCCTCAGTCTCAGCCACTAAATTTAAAAGGGCCCAGGGTGACCACAGTTCCAGGCCGAAGGGCCTGTTCCGGTCTCAGCCACAGCCTCACGGTCATACAGAAGATATAGCTACAAACTTCCAGATCTGTACTCCAACAGAAGAAACTGCACACCGAGACAAGCAACAGGATGTGGGGCAACACAGGACTACAGCCATACACTCACTCTCAGAACCTCCTTCAGGCCTGACACTACAGTTGACTGTGACTCCCCAGAGTAGGCCCGTGCTGGATATCTTTTGTATAGTATACACACATACACCACACACACACACACACACACACCCCAGTGGGCTCACAGAGTGGGTTAAAGTCAGTCATCAACACTGACCTGGCCTTAAGTAGGGGAGTGAGATAAGCTCTGGGTCCCCTACCTCTCTCATGAGAGGACTTAGGTTGTATCACTGAACCCCCTTGACAAGAGTCCTTCCTCCACAGTGAGCACAGAAACTCCTTCCCATTTCTACTGTGGCCCCAAAGTTTGGTTAGGGCCCCTAGGGACAGTCTCTCTGCCTGTGCTGTCTTTAACAGAAGCAGAGGGGCCTAGGGTAATTTTGGGTAGCCTGGACAGGATTAGTTGCTGTAGACTGTTCTTTTCATTTTACACACACACACACACACACACACACACACACACACACTTCACAGTTAAGGCATGAAGCCTGCTTGGGGAGTCCCATCCACACGCAGCGGCCTAAACCTATTGCCTCCCCTCTCTAAGGCCTGAACAGCTAACTGGGGCCCAATTCCTAACAGCTGTATGTCCATGGGGGCCTGAACCTTCCTGAGGCAGCTCCGGGTCTAAGGATCCAAGGACAACTAAAGGCAGCCAGCGGGAAGTGGGAAGTGAGCGCCGAGGAAGAGGGTACTCCAGAGCTAGGGCACAGAGAACGGAAGCCAGGTCAGAGGGAGCTAGGGCTAGCGGAGGGAGGTGCAGAGAGCAAGGCAGCTGGGCCACGGAGTGCGTCTCCGAGAGTTGTCTTCCAGTCAACCCTCTGTCCAGGCGGATGCGTTATTTATCCCCGAAATAAGAGAGCCGACCCCTGGGAGGGATACCGAGGATGAAAACGAAAATCGGCCCAGCCTTGTGCTGCCGCCACTGACTCGGAAGAATCCCGGCGGTCCAGGAAGAAGGCTCAGCTCCTTCACCCGGGCTTGGGTCCTTTGCGGATCTGCAGCGACCCGCACCACAACTCAGAGCACGTGTGTGTGTGTGTGTGTGTGTGTGTGTGTGTGTGTATACTAGGGGACAAGAGGTAGGAGAACCGTTTCTTGTATCTAATTCTGGGGCTCTTGGCCTCCGCTAGGAAACCCGCAGCCAGGACAGGAAAAAAAAATGTTTTGTTTTGTTTTGTTTTTTCCCACACGGCATGCAAAGCCTAGACTGTTGACAGAAGATGGTCCTGAATCTACAGCCCTCTACCTGACTGGGCCCCGGGATCCAGAGGGATCCAGAGAGGGGATCAAGCTTTGCTTCCACGAATGGGGTCCTAGAGGAGAGACAGAAGAACCCAGGCTGCAAGAACTCTTGGAGCGATTCTGAGCACATAGAATCCTGGAAGCAGCTGAACTTAGGAAATGCACGGAGAAGCGCTAGGCGACCTGGCGCTCAGAAAGAGCTTCAAGGAGCCATCAAGCAGGGTAGTGGGTAGCACAGAGCCCGAGCCACGGCCAGGCGGGACGCGCGCGGGCCGGACTCACCTGTGAACCTGTCCTTTGTGTATCTGCGGTTACTCTCCATCCAGGGGAAGGTGAGGCCGGTAAGGTTGTTGACACCCGGCACCGCAGGCACAGTAGGCAAGCCCGTGGCCAGGGGCTGGGGATGGGCCACAGCTCCAGCTAGCGGCCTGTGCGCTGGCACCCGGATCACCCCTGCAGCGCTCAGCGCCCCGGCGCCACCAGCACCCCCGCCACCGCCGCCGCCGCCCGGACCAGGGCCGCCCGCCAAGGCCATGTTCACGTTGTAGGAGCCGGGCAGTGGGCCCATGCTGCAGGCACCGCCGCCACCGCCCGCCGGACCACCGGGACCACCTGGGCCACCGGCGCCGTAAGCGCCAGTGCCCCCGGCCCCCGCCCCAGCGGCGGAGCCCCCGCCGCCGTAAGTGTAGGCGCCTCCGACCAAACAGCTAAGGCCGTAGTCTCCGTCCTGGAGGCGCGAAGCGGGCCCCATGCAGCCGCCCTGGTCGGGGCTGTTGAGGATCTGGTCGATGCCGAAGCTGATGGGCTCCGCGTGGCCCGGGTGGAGATGGTGCGGACCCAGGTGCTCCATGCTGGCCCCGGCCCCACGCGGGGGCCCGGGCGCGGGCGCTCGCTGCGCTGGACTACCCGGGCAGCGAGTCGGAGCGCGGAGGCAATCGCCGCTCCAGGCTGCGCTGAGACTTGAAGGCGAAGTGCGCAGAAGGGCCAAAGTTGGGGGGAGGGGAAGGAGAGAGGGGGAGCTGTATTCTTCCCCTCTCCGGCTTCTCCTTCCCTTCTCCGGCTGCTCGCTCGCTGTTGACTCTGGGACATCAATCACCGGGCGAAAAAGCCCTGAGCGAGCGAGCCTAGCTGTTTCGGCCGGGTCTCTCCATTGGCTGTGCGTGGAGAGGAGCGGGGTGAATGACAGCACGGGGGAGGGGTTGGGGGGGGAGAAGGAGGCCAGGAGCCCAGACAGATGCCGGAGCCAGAGACAGAAGGACTGAGATCAGAGCTCTGAGTAGTTCCAGTGAAGAGAAAGGAGGAGAGCTACAGAGAGAGGTTTAAATGAAAGAAAAAGATAAGGAAGCAGCCATTCCCAGAGACTTGAACAGACAGACAGACCAAAGGAGAGGGAATTCAGAACCCTTTCCCAGACCTGGTAGGAGCCACCCCCTTACTTTGAACAGGGCCTAAGGAGTCCAGCCCACTAGGCCCCTGGGGACAGGTGTCCTGCCCAACTGGAGAATCTCCCCAAGGGCTGAGCTGGGAAACACCTGTCACTCAACCAGGAGATTTACTGCAACTTCAAGTCCAGCTTGTTAGAAAGTAGAAGACTGTCTACTCCCCAGGTATGGAGCCCCGGCCCCGAGGCAGGACGGTGAGTTCAGGCTTGTCCTTTAAAACAGGTCCTATGAAGAGCTGGCTATATATTGTTATAAAAATTAGCAGCCACTCCAACTCAGTCTCTTTAGAGAATTTAAGGAAAGGAAAGTCGATTCTGAAAAGCAGTCACAAGCCAAAGGATTAGTTTGGGGCTTGTGCGAGGGTGCCCGTTCCTCAAGGTATCCCTTTCATTTTGAGTAAACAGATGCTCCCAGAAGCATTTCCTATGAAGCCCTTGAGTTAGTGGCTCTGGGTTTGTGAGAGAAAGGAGTTCGTTCCTTGCTTTTAGAATCTCTGGAGGGAGGCCTTGGGTCTGAAAGCTGTGGGGGCTAGGGCTGCTGGGATGAGAATCAGGGAAATGCATCCAGGACAAATTTAGGCCTTTTCAAAGTTATGCCTGTGGCTGTCTGGCTGAGAGCCCAAGAGAAAAGAAGGAAACTCCCTTCTTTTGCTTCCTCTCTTTCCCTTCTCCAGTCGGGAAAGGTCTGCTCCTTCCTAGGAGCCAAGTTCTGGAAGAAAAAAAAGCATAGGTTATGATTTCTGATCTATTTCAGGTCCATTCCATGCTGAACCTTCTGGGAGGTCTCTAACAGGCAAACCAACCGCTGGCATGTCAAAGCTTCACTCCTCAGCAAGTCTCAGTGGAATCTATTTGTTTTGGCCACTGTCTGACACTGTCACTTGAAGGGCCTTCCTCAGAGACAGGAAATGTCATATATATATATATATATATATATATATATATATATATATAT